>NW_011899022.1:0-739 GCF_000151845.1 Pteropus vampyrus | reverse complement strand
ACCTCACCTGTAGGATCGAAGTGAGGATGAAGTGAAATAATCCACATCAAGCAGGGAGAACAGAGCCCGCAGGTGGTGCTCGTTAGAACAGGACAGCGATGATTCTTCTCGATGAGGAGAGAGGATTGGATCAGAGCCACTTGGCGTGGCCTCTTTCCCAACCTGTTTGTTCATGTCTTCCTTATTTTTTAAAACTTTGTTTCTATTTTTAAAAATTAGACTTCAAGTCTATGGCCATGCCCCCCTGAACAAGCCTGATTCCGTCTGATCTCGGAGGCTAAGCAGGGTCAGGCCTGGTTAGTACTTGGATGGGAGACCACCTAGGAAGAACAGGTGCTGTAGGTGTAAAACACAAAAAATAAGGCATTGTAAGCTGACAAGGACCTTGCAATCTGTGAGGTCAACCAAGGGTTACCTCACCTAAAAAAAAAAAAAAGAAAAAAGAAAACAAAAGAAAAATAAAGAAAAATTGGACTTTAGTTTCTTCATCTGCAAAATGGCGTCAGGAATAAGACCAAGCTAAAGGAGATGCCGTGAGATTTAAGGTTCATTAAGTGATAGTTCTCCGTCCTGTCTCTTCCACGAATAAAAACCAGCAACAGAGGGAGGGCACCGGGGGAGGAAGGCTGAGTGGAAAGAAAAAGGCGGTTGTGAGGATTGAATTAGCTAATCCATGTGACATGCCTAGCCTGGGGCCTGGCGCACAGTAAGCACCCCATAAATGGGAGCTATTACTACT
>NW_011899021.1:0-5904 GCF_000151845.1 Pteropus vampyrus | reverse complement strand
ATGTTTGCCTATTGATTTTATGATACATAAAGTATACTTCAATAAAGATGTTAAGGAAAAAAACCAGTAGGTGTCATATGTTTTCATAGGAATGGTTCAAGGTAGTTACCTGACATTTTCAATGCAGAAAAGTAATTCAAACATATATCTATATAAACAGATATGAATAATTCTTCATAGTTTGCAATGTCCCTTACAATTTTCTAATTTATTTGTTCTTCACACCAATCCAGTGAGGGTGAGCAAGTATTATGTAATATATAGTAAGCACTTTTCTTTTTCCTTTTAGCTTTGGTCTGAGGAAACCTTCAATGGTGTACAGATCATATAATTTAAAAATCAAGGCCATCCTGGATAACGTAATTTGAATAAAGTGGATAGTGAGCATTATCATTGCTCCAAGCACCCAGGCGCTTTTACAAAGACAACCAACCTCCATTTGCCAAACTATACTACACTCCAGGTAAGCCTCCAACTGGAAGTTCATTACAGGATGTTGTTGATAGGTGAGGCTGAGGGACCTCACCTACAGGCACCCCTTGTGCCTCCGCCTCACTGGAGACTGCGGTAGTTGCTCTAACAAATGCATTTACAAATATTAAAATGCATGTAATATCATTGTATAGACAACGAGGCACACAGCAGCTAACGTTCCAGGAGCTAATATTCCCCAGCAGAAACAAAGCTGCCAAAAACCCAAAGATGGAAACTAGTGTATTAATTTGTTCATAGTGATCCTCTAGTATTTCTCTTGAAAATTCAAACAGAACTTAAACAACTCTAATTTAACCTGAAACAGAGAATGACATGTTTAAAGAAATGGCTTATAAAGTGTTCCATTAGGTAGTTTTGAAAACGTTTGTGGCATATGCATGAATACACTTAGACTAGTTAAAAATCATAGGAGCCTCCCTTATTTTGATAATACATACACAAGACAGGCCAAACTCAAAGTCCTTTGCATCCGGCTTGAGATTTAAAGCTCTCGGTCTGTGAGAAGGTCAGTCTCTGAGATAATCTCTCCCAACTTCTGCTCACAGTTAGGTGGGAAAGGAGCCCTCAGAGGTGGAAGAAGATAAGACTTTTCTATAACAAAGTGTAGATTCTTCTAAGCTTTCCCATCTCAGCCTCATGGTCATTAATCTGTGTTCATATTCTTATGCAATCTGCTTTCCAGAGAAGGTATGAGTGTTTTGTGTCCCTCAGTGTTCTTTGTCCCCCTGTATGACCTCCGGAAATCTTTTCGCAGGGGACATGTGATGCTTAAGGACGCTTCCATGATCTCTGATCTAACACAAGCCATGCTTCTGGACTATGACTAAAATGTGAACCAGACTGTTAGTCTAAACAAATGTAGACATACTCAACTGATTTCAATTAATTTCGATATTTACCAGTTGTAAGAATTTCATACTAACTTATACAATGCAATACGTATAGTATTGGGAAAAGTATGTGACTCGGGGGCAAGAGAATTGTGTTCCGGAGTACACCCCCATAACTTCGGTGAAGTCCCCCAGCTTTAAGTATTTCAGTGTTCTCAACTGAAAAAAAAACAGTGCTTTTGGATGAAATAGTTTCTAAAGTCTTAATCATAACTCACAATCATTTCTTGAGACGCTATTGTTATTCTACAAGATAGAAATATTTATCTAAATATTGTATTTGGGCTTAAAATGTGCTCTGGCCTTTTCTATACAGTTAGGATTTTAAAAAACAGAATTTCAAACTCAGACACAGAATCCCTTTGCACTGTCTTAAAATACCACAAAAGTTGCAGCTTGCGAGTAAGAATGATAAAGATAGGAACCAGATATTAACTGAATGACATTTCACAAATATACACACAAACGCATAGATACATACAATTGCAAGGAATGTCATCTCAAAGGCCCATCTGAGGGCTGAAAAAATAATATCTGTTCTTCCACTGCCCCCTTAACACCTGTTTTTATTTATTTGGCTTCTATTTAATATTTTGTTTGGAACTTTTCCTTTGATAAATGCAGTCAGAAAAGCACTGCACTACATAACGTAAAAGATTTTGCTTAAATACTGCACTTGAAGAAAGTATTGTTATTATACATACCACTTCAAATATGTCATCTGACAAGTTTCTCCAGCAAAAACCAAAGGTTAGAAAATAATTTTCCATTTAGAGTCTTTTCTAAGACTATAAATGACATGCTATATTTAATTTTAAAGTCCCTGTACAAATCATCAAATACTTTAATAACTGTACAAATATTAATATTTGATTCAAGGGATCTTCTAAGTTATGGCATAATCAGAAGTCTGGATGGATAGGCTGCTAAATGGGAAAATCCTGTTTAGACAGTTGTTAAGAGAAGGGAGAGCGTTTAATGAAACAATTTTGATAGCCTTATCATCATAAAATTGATTGATATTTGGTGCAATTTAATCTTTGCCAGAAAGAACTTCGAGAAGAGGAACAATCCGTAACCTAGATTAATCCTCCATACTTCCCCTTCAATCCAGTTCATCGATCTTATTCTGTGAATGGGCCCTTGGTCCGCTGGTTATAACAAATGCCTTTTGCAACATCATGTAAGAACTTAAGAATTGGTTTTTAATTTAATTTTTTTAAGGACACGTTGTCAATGTTGATTTGTAAGGGTGTAAATAAAAGACGACCCCGCTTTGAATATCACTGACTTTCTATATTCACTCAGAGAGCATAACAAAATATTAAAAATAAAATATAATCTTTGTGTCATTTTCCCTAGGACTTTGAATCTATTTACCACCCCGGTAGGTTACTGAGAGACTTTGTGAAATAAAGGATAAATTATTTCAGCCACAGGATTTTCTCATTTCAGTTCCTTAGAAGTCTGTATTTTCCCCATAATAATAGATGGATTTAGATTCCTCTGTAAAATGCTTAGGGACTACTGAGATTAAGTGCTATAAAAATGACCGCTATATTGGAATAAAGTGGAAAGGAGTCCTTTCCTCCACACAGGACACCCACTAGTAAGTGACAGGAGGTGGAAAAGCAGCTGGTATCACCACGAAAATCACCAGAGAATGTCCTGGAGAGTCATGTGCAATGGAGTCATTTCTTCACTTTTTTCAAACCCCGTGGGGCTTAATATTCTCATCAATTTGGGCTTGCACCTCTTGGGTCTGACTTGTTTAGATCACCGTACAAAGCAGAGGGAGAAAGATTTCCTTTATGTTTGGTAAGTGATTCGCTTTCTTTTTGTTTTCTTCCTGCAACACAGCCTCTGTTTTTCCTAAGTTCTACTCTAACGAAAAGGCGAGCGTTGATAAAAATCAACCAGCTCATTCCAGAGTGGGCTGGGCCTTCCACAGGTCCCACCCCCACCTACTTTTGTTGCTGTTCTTGTTGGGAACCTGATTTGAATGGGCGGATCATACAGAACAGGCTTTTTGTGTGATTGTGGGGCTGTTCCAGGGGTTTGAAGTGAAGCCACGGTAAACTACCTTCCTTTACCTCCTTTCTGTTGCTCTGAGTTCCTCTCCTGTCTCAACATACGTACACGTCCCAGGGTCTCTGAGTTCTCCCTAGGGAAAGTCAGCACAACCTGGAAAATTGCAACAAATGACATCTCTGCAGCCGGATTCAAAAGCATGTTAGTTGCTACAGCAGCAGGAGATTTGCAGGTAGACAGGCTCACAGAAAGAAACAGGAATGGCTGACTACCCCGACACTATAATTTTTAAGAGTCTTAGCAAGAAACAACTATTTTACCAGAAACGTAAAAACATTAGAGAGCTAGGACAAAATATGATTTCACATAAAGATAAGGGAAACAGAGAACAGTAAGAATTAATTGCTTCCTTTGAATCGGAATGTTCATTTTGACTATATCGCTTTAATCCTAGTGACTATTCAAGTTGGTGGCAGAGCTCTGAAGCATCTGAAGCATTATTTCTGTTTGACTGTGAGTTGGCTGGGCTTCTAAAGATGATGACGGGGAGGTAAGGGGGTGGAGGGAGTGAAGAGGTTTCCTAAGCCTGCTGCCCAGAATTCCGTGTCACCCCTTTCCTCCTTCCTGTGCTAGCCAGGAATACTAGGCTGGGATGCTTTGCACTGTGAAACTTGCATAACACAGGCAGGTCACCATCGCCTAGCTCTGGTGGCAAGCTTGCAGGATTGCTCCAGAGAGACTCTGGCATATGCCAGCAGAGGAGGAGAAAGTTCCACAAACAACCCCCGGATCCCTCCACCCAGGTCTCATTACACCTCGTTTCCCAAGAGCAGATTGCTTCGCCAACCTTAATAATCCCGGAGGACGCCAGGGCAGGAGGCGGGATCCGACTACCTTCGCCCTAATTTATCGAGGGCTTTAAAAGTAGAAAATAAAACTTTGAACTCAACGCATCTGAAGCTTTATGATTCAGGTGTGTTACCTGCCTTCAGGGGCACCAAAGATCACTGAAGTTAAAGTGACAAAAAAAAAAAATCCTGTGAGCTGCAGAACAAAAAAGCGTGTCCAGACCCGACCCAGCTGGTTCTCCTACAGCATTAACTTGGCAGGAGGAGCAGAAGGGCTGGCCCTGCCCTCTCCTTTTCTCATGGGTAGGATTTCCCCTACTTACAGTCCTTTAATCCTCCCTCCTCTCCAGCCTTCCAGAGTCTAGAAGAAAGTGACCTTGTGGAGAAAGAAGCAGAAAGAAGAGGGAGAGAACAGTAGGAGAAGGAAATGAAAATAGCTCGTGAGAAATGGCTGGAGAGAAAAATACAGTCATCTCTCCATATCCTTGGGGGATTGGTTCCAGGCCCCCTGTGGATAGCAAAACCCAAGGATGTTAAAGTCCCTCATATAAGGTGGCATAGTATTGGCATATAACCTACCTACATCCCCCCATAGACTTTAAATCACCTCCATGTTATTTATAATAATACCTAATACAATGTAAATGCTATGTTAATAGTTCTGATGTATCATTTAGGGAATAAAGATGAGGATAAAAGTCTGTACACGTTTAGTACAGACAGACGAAACCATCGAAACCATTGGAGGCCTAACTACACAGCAGCAACGACATAACATTTTTTCCCCAAATATTTTTAATCTGAGGTTGGGTGAAACCTCAGATGCAGCACCCTCGATATGGAAGGCTAAAGGGCCAAGTGTATTGGGTCAAGGGTGAAGTTTCTTTTAATTCACATAGTACTGAAGCTTGGAGTTTCTAAGTAGCTGGTCCTGAAGTAGCTAGTCTGTACAATTTTATCCAAACAGCGGGGCCCGCTAAGCCTTTTTTCCTTATCTTATAAGGCAGTTATTAATAGCAACCCCATTCAGCTGCGTGAGGACGCAAAGAGCTCATTTTTGTCCACGTGCCTAGCATGGTGCCTTGTCATCGTAGGTGATGAATTTAATTCTGAAACTAAGAATGCACTGTTATTCAAGAGAAAGCAATTGGGTGATAGTTCACGTTAGATGTAGCCCTTTGGGTTACCGAGAAAGGCAGGCACAAAAGGAAGGGCGATTTGGGGCCTAGCCAAAGGGGAGGTGGACATCTCTCCCTTGCCCTGGAAGCTTCCAGACTTTTCCAGAGGCCCACATCTCTCACCTCCCCGGGGAGAGCCTGGAGCAAGGGCCAGATTAGGCTACTGAGCACTTTCTTTGGGAAGAAAGGGCAACTATTAGCAATTCCTACCCACCCAACGTGTGTCTGCGTGTGTGTCTGTGTGTGTCTGAGTGTTAGAATGTGGGTGTCAGTGTGTGTGAATATGTCTGTGCGTGTTTGTGAGTGCGTGATGTATGAGAGTGTCTTGCCTGAGTTTGTGTGTGAGTGAGAGTGTGCGCCTGTGTGAGTGTGTTGCGGTCGGGGCTGCGATATTACCTAGTTCCTTAGAGGTCCTTATTAGCAATGCAGACATTGCACAGTATGGAGGCGCTGGGACGTGCC
>NW_011899020.1:5029-6007 GCF_000151845.1 Pteropus vampyrus | reverse complement strand
CCTGCTTCGAGGACCGCGGCTTCATGCCGGCAGACCGCTGTCACCAGAGGGGTTAGACCGTCGTGGTCTGGGAAGCTGCAGAGGCGTCACAGTCAGACCAGGAGTGCGCAAGGACGAGGCGGCTCGGACGTTAGAACCGTCGGCGGCGGCGGCCAGCAGCCGGTGCGCACACAGAGCGCACCGCCCCATCGTCGCACGTGGAGAAGAACCCGCCGCCCTGCGTCGCAGGCCCTCGGCGCCCGTGTCCCTGCTGTGCCCACGTGTGCTTTCTTCCCGGATGTGCCCTGATGGTCCCTTCGGTCCAAGGTGAGCCCCTCGCGGACTGAGTTCTCCGGGAAGCGCCCCGTCTGCCGCCCGACGCTGAATGACACGCTGCACGTCCTCGCCCTGTGGCCCAGGCGGACGGCGCTCGCTCGGCCGCGTTTGCTGACCCGGGGAGGAGGCAGGACTCCGCCCGCAGCGTGGAGCGAGATCCCTGTGGCCCTCCCCAACGCCCCTCCACGGAATCCGCGGACTCCGCTGGGAATCTGGCTCTGGAACCTGTGAGCCCATCAGTTTCTTTGTCCAGCCCTGATTTCGAGCAACCAATTCGCCGCTAGGGATTCTCTTTAGTCCTTAACAGGCAAAAACTCCGCCGCGTGGGGCGGACAGGCGGCGGGACCCGTGGACGTAGTTCACAATGAGGCGATTTCCCACATTAACTCTTAGAAGGAAAAGGTTCAGAAGTTTTGCGTTATCATCAGTTATATTAATTACCGACGAATAATGTTTTCAGAGAGACCCAAAGATAATTAAGCTATTAATTCTGCGTAAGGCTGTTAGTTTCTCAGTACGTTGAGCTCTGAAAAGCTTACAAGAAGCCATCCGGTGAAAGTCGGCGACACCAGACCCTGACCTTTCACTCACTGAGTAACGGCGGGCTCATCTCAGTTCCGACCTTGGGTCCCTTCAGATGATGGGAACGGTAGATGCTGCTTC
>NW_011899020.1:0-1024 GCF_000151845.1 Pteropus vampyrus | reverse complement strand
AGACCGTACACACATGACATGAAGGAGGCGCCCATAACTGCGTCACTCATCGGTTGCAATAAAATGCTGGGACCCTACAGTCACTATACCCACTACGTGGAAAAAAACAAACACTAGAACTCTGAGGGACCGATCACTTTTTCTTGAGTTTCTGTAACCAACTGATGAGAAACGGTAGTAAAATGTTATTATCAAACGAATACTCTGTGCTCCCGTAGGTCAGAAAGAACAGTCACCCCCATTAATCGTGGTCTCGGCTACCCACGGCATCGTCTGAAAATATTAAATGGAAAATTCTAGAAATAAACAATTCGTAAGTTTTAGGTTGCGGGTGATTGTGAGTAGAGAGATGACATCTTGCAACGTTCTGCCGGGAGTGACCGTCCTCTCGTCCAGTGTCCCCACGCTGTGCACGCCCCCGCCCCGCGGGTCACCTAGCAGCCTTCCTGGCTATCAGACCACGTGCTGCGGTAGCCCAGTGCTTGCGTACAGGTGACTCTCGTTTGGCTTTAGAATGGCCCCAAAGTACGGGAGCAGCGATGCTGGCAGTCGGGGAGCGTCTGAGGGGCCGCCGAGGGACCCGGAGCTGAAAAGTTGAGTGCCGGACAACGCGATGTTTCAGTAGAGAGAGACCACACTCCCATAACCTTACTACAGTATATAATTATAACTGTTCCATTTTATTATTAGTTAGTGTTGTTAATCTCTTACCGTGGCTAATTTATAAATTGAACTTTATCATAGGAATGTATAAACGGGGAAAACCCAGTTGGTACAGGGTCACTGCCGCCCGCGGTTACGGGCCTGGCCTGGGACCATGGGGCATTTCCTGCCCATAAGACTGGACTGCTGCACTCTGACGCCCCAACCTGCCTGACACCCCAACCTGCCGCTCACCACTGCTCACGGAGGCCCTTCGTGACTGTGTCGCTGACTGAGATGCACTTGTTTTAAGAAAGGTCATTGAAAAGTTGCACGGACAGACAGCCCTGCCCCTCTCGAGTGCCTCCCCAGATTCAGAGCA
>NW_011899019.1:4323-6488 GCF_000151845.1 Pteropus vampyrus | reverse complement strand
TATAATGGCTCATCCCCTTATATCCTTCATATTTGAACAAACAAATATCACTTTGTCGAATAGTACAGTGACCACCCAAATTCTGTGACCTGACAGCCCTCTCCGATCTCTGTGCTTTGGAACTCCCTTACCCCATGCCTTTTCATTGCACTGTTCACCTTCTAGTAATATTTGTAATTTAATTATCTTTGTTTTGGTCTGCTTTCGCTATCCCCAGAATGGAAGCTCCCTGAATTCAGACACCTTAGTCACTGATGAGTTCCACGAATCTAAAACAGTGTCTGACATACAACAGGTGCTGAATTTTTGTTGTTGTTTTTATTGAATGTATTTTCTTTAAAATTAATCTATTGTGGCATTTTCAGGGCTTTTTAAAAATCGTTCACTTATATCCGTGGTAGTTATATATTGGACTAGGAATTTGTTGGCTTGTGTGTTTTATCACATGACATGGAATTATGTGTGTTTAAAGAGGAATCATCGCTTGACCTGTTGTTTGCCTCCTGAAATGTCTCTATAACATAGTTTAGTAAGATGTTAACAAGTCCCAATGAAACACATCTGCTCTACTCTTGTCTCCAACTCTCGGTCTCTTCAAACTTTTAAAACTGTCATAGATTACTGGAAACACGACTGCATTTGAAATTAGTTCAATAAAACAGTAGTTGCAGATGCTCCATTAAGGGTTTAAAAACAAAATTGTCAGCCAAAGAAAATGGCTTGTAAATGTCTGGCCATCACTCCAGTGCTGCAGAAGGAAGTTTTCTGGCAATGAGGGAAGCGGGGCTCCCTGCTTGCTGACACATAAATGACTACATTGGAGAGGTTTCTTACTCTGTCTGCAAACAAGTGGTGTGGGTATGTAACTGGATGCTAGTACTGCAGTGCAGTTGAAGGTGAAAATCCAGGAGGTGATGAAAGACAATCTACGGTAACAGAATTGGAGGAACTCGGGGGATTGGATCAACCAGGTATAGTCTTGCTGCTCCCTCTTTCTCATTTGTATAAGCATTTTTTTTTTTCTATAATCTAGAAAGTATAGAGAAATGCTTTCCAATTTAATTGATGGCTCAGTCTGGCATAAGCGATTCCACATGGTGGTTGACAAATGACTCTTGGGTTAACCCCTCCTCTTATTCAAGAAATAGACAAATAAATCTAACAATTTTCTTTTTTCACTAGAACTATCACTTGGGCATCAATTTATCTATCATAGATGAAATTTTAAATATTTCATAAACTGATGAAACCTTCTGTTCTTGGTTTTGGGGGAAAGTGGAATATCATAAACAGAATTTTCTTACATTCCCAGCCATTTGAGCTGATGGATGGTTGAAGGAAAAGCATCCTGGGTTTTTCAGAGGCACGTTTATGCTTAGGTCAGATTATATGGTGACTTGCAGTGTAACTATACTCGTATCTCTTTACACAAGAAAAATTTCTTTTAAATAATAATATCAATTTGGGATTTCTCAAAGGATTTAATAGAAAGGCTTAGAATATGGCAGTGCTAATATATACTCAGAAGGTCAAAAATTCTCAGCTAGAGAATGGTTCAGTATGTTCATTCATCACATTCCACTTTTTCTCATGTAAAAACAAACATATAGCTAAATACAAGTTAAACTACTGTACCCACACAGACTTAATCTACCAATCTACTGCCGACAATTCACAGGATTCACCCTGATATTATCTTTATGTTACAGATATTTCTAGTTGTGTCGTTCCCAAAACACATGCGCAGAAATAAGCTGAATGACAATGTCAGCATCTTCAATGTATATGAAACATTTCACCTAAAAATCGCAATTCACTATAGAATAAAACATTCCGAACTTACCAATAATCAAAGACAATCAAAGGACGCATATATCTAATTCTAACAATAATTTCAAACTTAAAAGTCTCAAATTGAACTTATCTTTCCTCACCCAAATCTTCTTTTGTAGCTTTCCATATCTTGATCAAAAGGAACTCCATCCTTCTAGTTGCTCAAATAAAATCTTGAGTGGTCTTTGACTCCTCTTTCTTTCACAATCCATAGCTGTTTTATCAACACATTTTGTCAGTGATAGCTATGCTGAATAACACATCCACTGCTGACATCCGGATCAAAATCACCATCATCTCTCACTCACATAATTTCGGTAGTTGACCAATAA
>NW_011899019.1:0-2488 GCF_000151845.1 Pteropus vampyrus | reverse complement strand
AACCACAGATTTTTATAGTTGAGTTGTAGCAAACCATTTAAAAACATAATTTCCATGTTATTTAAGCTACTACAATCCACTGGAAAAAATATCCTGACTATAAAAACTTACAAAGTTAGCATAAAAAACAAAAGTGTAGCTCAGCCTCATCTGTAAATGCAGATGCAAAGATCTGTGTCAAATAATAGGAGACTTTTTTAATATCCGGGAACCTATTAGTATAATTATTTACATCAATTTATTAAAAAATCAAAATCATATGGTAATATCAATACCTTTTGAAAAAATATAAGTAGGAATAAGCATAAACTACACAATTTGACAAAATAATATACTTCAAACTAAAACTAATTATCATTGTAAATTATAAAACTTTCATTACAATTAATATTAAACATTATAAATAAATATTAAATGTTAAACATCTGCTACTGTTGCTTTAGAATAGTCAGTAAAAAAATAATTGAAGTTCGTATAAACATTGGAAAATAAGAGTTTTTTTCTAATGACAGTATTGTCTCTCCAGAAACTCAAGATTCTAATTAAAATCAAAGACAATGATAAAACCTTGAATAAGAAAATTTGTTAAGAAAAAAACAAGATAAATATGTAATGATTAACAGCTTCTATGTTTCTGTAAGCAATGATAAATTTTTAAAATAATATCTATTTACAATAATAATATTCTTATGGATATTTTAAAAAGACAATTCAAGGTCTATGTCAACATGTTTGTAAAGCTTATTGAAGGACATACAACAATATTTGAACTATAGAATAACACTGTGAACTTGTGTGGGAAGAATTAATATAGTAAAAATGCCAATTCTTCAAAATTATTCTGTAAATTTGAGGCACTTCTAATTAGAACTTCATCAAGGTTGATTTTGGAATTGGCATAAAATTTCACTTGGAAATATATACATCTGAGAACAGCCAAGAAAAGTTTGACAGAAAGGAATAAGAAGCTGGGAAAATTGCTTTACACATTATTCGTCAGACTGTAAAGTCACTATAATCAAGTCAATATGAATCCATAAAAAATAGAGAAACTAGAAAATAGATGTCTGTATGTGAAAATTTTATATATGTTAGTATTTTTATTCAGTGGGTAAAGAATGACTTGCTTAAGAAGTGGAGCTGACAATTAGTCATTTATCCAGAAGGAAACTAAGGTGGGTCCACTCTCACTGTATGTGCTGTTCAAAACTGTACTGTAGCCACAGTACTATTAAAATTAAAATTAATTGAAAATTTAAAGATTATGTTCTTCAGCTGCATTAATCATGTTTCAAAGTGTGGTTAGTGTCTATTAGGCAATGTAGATTGTAAAAGGTTTCCAACTTTGCAGAATGTTTTATTAGACCGAGATCTTGATATCGATCTCTTTCCTCTCCCTGCACTCACTCTCCCTCCCTCTCCATATATATTTACACATTTTATTTACAAATATTCTTATAAATATAACCCGAGAATATATGAATATAAATATACGTGTGAGTGTGTATGTTTAACTGTTTCTGATTAATTTCAAATTTTAACGTAAAACACTGAGAAGAAAATTATCAAGGCTACATATATAATATAAGGGTTGAGGGGGAACTTCATAACATTACCAGAAACCCAGAAAAAATAAAATGAAAAGTTATAACTTTTGTATATGTATAGATGCCAGTATCATTGAACATCCTAGAATGTATTATAAAGGGAATAAGCTGTATTATAATTCAAAGACTCACTGGAGATGTCAATTGAGAGAGGGTGGTTTGGGATAACCTCTCTGAGAAGAGTATTTAAGCCGAGACTTGAAGGATAACAATAAGCTTTATTATGAAGAGGGAAACAAAAAACATTCTAAGCTGAGTCCATAGGGTTGATAGCTTGTCTGAAGGGCAGAAAGGAAGTCAAGGTGTGTCAGGAGCAAATGGATAGGTTCGGTGAGGTAAGATCAGGGAGGCAGGGCCTTGTAGGCCACTGCTAAAAAAAGTTTTGGTTTTGACCCCTTTTTGTGAGCAAACAAATACTTAAATGTAAAAGCCTTTACCGCAACTTCACATTGCTGAGACTCCTGCACTTACTTGATCATTGGACTCGTCTCAGTTCAGGCATTTTCAGATTTTCATGCTGCATCTCATGTTACAAATTGCTTCAGTCCATGGTGGATTAAAAATAATTAAAACTCATTCACTTTACAGGTTAGTAGAGAAGCACTGTTGTAAGACTTGGAGAGATGTTTGGTTGCCATTCTTAGATGAGTGGGAAGCCACTAAAATGTTTTACAAAGAATTAGTCTACATATGTTTTACAAAAGAATCTTCTAATTTAAAAATAGAGTTATCTGAGCTTTCCTTGTGCAGAATGGACAGGAAAGAATCAAGGGTTAAAAGTAGAGTAGTTAGGGAACTACTGTGGTTCAGGTAAGTAGGAGATGATAGTGGCTTGGACCAGGTGGTGACAGCTGTCCAGGGGGATGGGAAAGGAAGTCGCG
>NW_011899018.1:2121-2424 GCF_000151845.1 Pteropus vampyrus | reverse complement strand
AAGACATCACGTTTTGGAGAAGCCTTCGGTCTTCTCTCCAGGCACAGTTGAGTGCTTTTACTGCTAGCTCTCTGTGCTCTGCTGCCTTCTTGTAGAAGCACAGGCACATGGCTTATACTTCCTCTCCTTAAAAGATGCCTTCAGTCACTCAGTTTCTAGAGGATCCTTACCTGTCAATTTTTGGAGTCCTTAAAAACAAGCAAGTGGTCCCCCCCCCTTTTTTTTAAAGAAATAAGGAATCAACGCCACTGGCTTCAGGATCTTAATTCTTCTTACATCTAGGGTAACTGAACTACCAATTCT
>NW_011899018.1:0-2071 GCF_000151845.1 Pteropus vampyrus | reverse complement strand
AAGACATCACGTTTTGGAGAAGCCTTCGGTCTTCTCTCCAGGCACAGTTGAGTGCTTTTACTGCTAGGTCTCTGTGCTCTGCTGCCTTCTTGTAGAAGCACAGGCACATGGCTTATACTTCCTCTCCTTAAGAGATGCCTTCAGCCACTCAGTTTCTAGAGGATCCTTACCTGTCAATTTTTGGAGTCCTTAAAAACAAGCAAGTGGTCCCCCCCCCCCTTTTTTTTAAAGAAATAAGGAATCAACGCCACTGGCTTCAGGATCTTAATTCTTCTTACATCTAGGGTAACTGAACTACCAATTCTTCACAGTGGGCCTTCTGTTTTCACTTGCTTTTTCATTTTTGAGAGTAAAAGTATAGTAATCTAAGTTTTTCTCTCAAAAAAGCAACATCGGCAGATCAGCAGGTCATCTTGACTATAGCAGGTGACCTGTACTGGGAACTTGCTCAGTAGGTGATGCCATCTTCATGGACCTCTGGACCCACACAGCACTGACACATTGGGGTGTTTCCTCATACACTGGTTCCAAGCACGGTGCCCTGTACATAATAAGCACTTAGCAAATGTCTCACAAATGAAGGAGTCTAAAGTCCCTTCTCTGCTCTAAAATTCTTCTAGAGATTTTATAGAAGAATGTCGTATTATTAGGATTTAGACTGAGAATGTGCTGTCTGCACTTCCCAGAGTTTAGATCCCAGTGTAGGTGGGGAAATGAGAACTGGCTACAGTTCATAAGTGGCCAAGGCCAGAGTCTTGATATGGACACTGAGCATTAACCTGGATCTAGCTAAGTTGACAAGGCCAGAGGGATAGGAACCAGAGGAAGAATTCTCTCTGTAGCAGCTGTTTTCCTTAACAGTTTCTTTCACCTTCCTAAATCAAGTGTAGAGAGAGAAAGGAAGTCTCTCTGCATGCCCTGGGACTGGTGTTGTCACGTCCTTTCACAAGAAAGACCTTTGGATAACAGAAGCTGAAAGAAGGAATGTTGCCAGATTCTGTAGAGCACTGTGAAATGCTCTTTACAGCCTTTAATAGCCTGCTGTACCAACAAAAGTCAGGTCTGTGCCAAAGTACAAGCTGAAGTTGTGGCTCTAATATCCATACACATATGAATAAATATGTTTTGCCTATATAGCTTTTAAACTCATATTAATTTTCACCTGTGTTATTAAGTAGTGAACATTTTCCATATGCCAGGTAGATATGTGCTATGGATACATTATTTCATTTAATATCCACTACAATCCCCTGAAGTAAATCTTATTTAGTTGTTTCACAGATGTAGAAACTGAGGCATAGAGAGGTTAAGTTGCTTGCCTAAGACCACGGAGTTGGCAGATCTGAGATACAAACCCCACCTCTTTTAATTCCAAAGCTCATTTTATTTAGCCTACTAAGTTATACAGCTTTGCTTAGGACATTCATCATATTCTGCCTCATTCGGCAGGCATTTGTCCAAGTCCTGCATTGAATCCTTTGGGAGCACTTCTGTTCTCTCTTATTAGCCTGAAATGCCTTACACACAGCAAGCAAACAGTGATATTTGCCTGTTGATTCAAGCATTAACCTGGTGTTATGGACTGAACATCATAGACTTTGTGTGTGAGGGTTCTCCCTTTCATTTTGAAAATTTTAAACTTACAGGAAAGTTTCAAGAATAATGCAACAAACATGTATCTTCTACTCAGATTTGCCAATTATTAACATTTTGTGCATTTGTTTATCTCTTTTTTTCTTTACCATTTTATTTGCAGACACACGCTATTTCACTCCTAAGTACTTTAGCATGTAACTCCTAAAAACAATGCCCTGTCTGCATAACCAAGATACAATTATTACGCTTAGGAAATTTTATATTGCTGCAATACTAGTATAGTCTACATTCAAATTTCCCGAATTGTCCCAATGTTTCTAAATAGCTGGGGGTTTTTTTGGATCCAGGCTTCAATTAGGAATCACATTACCTTTAGTATCATATTTTCATCTCCTTTAATCTAGAACAGGTCACTAGCCTTTTTCTTAATCTTTCATGAAATATGCATTTTTTGAGAGACTGAGCAGTTGTTTGC
>NW_011899017.1:4008-5002 GCF_000151845.1 Pteropus vampyrus | reverse complement strand
GAACTTTATTGCAATGTGCTCTTCTTGGTGATAAGGACATCGCAATAAACAAAGTAACGTTCCACCCTAATGGACAACACCTTCCAGCATTAGATACCGGCAAGGTTTAGATGCGAGCGTGTTCTACGGGCTGCGGTGGCATAATAGACTTGCAGGAAAGATCGCAGAAACGAACATCTAGTGATACATTCTGCTTTCGTCCCTCTGCAGCTGACTCGCTAGAATTCTAACAAAAAAAGTTCAGGGGCAAATCGAGCCGCGGTTTTTAACAGGCTTGTTCATAATGTCCAGGGGAGGCCCATCGAGGTCTGCCTGTCTTCTGACCGGTTTTCTGTCATCGACATGATCGTTTTGCATCATTACCGCTGCCATCGTCACGGTCACCGTCATCGGAGTCTTGTTTTCATTAAACGTTTACGGAGCGCTCACCGCGCCGTGTAGGTTCAGGTGTCCTGTGTGCAATGGGAAAGTTGCCACCAAATTCGTCTCGGCGAACGGCCTCGCCATCCACCCCGCCGATGGAGGCAAGCCGGGTGGCTGTGTCTGCACTGCTCATTGTCACACGCCTCGCCTGAAATTCGTCAGCAAAGAACGTCTCTGTTGTCCTCCAGCTACATCCTGAATCCGGCCCCTCCCCGCCGTTGGTCAGGCGCCCGGCCCCTGTCGCCTGGCCCAGGGCAGTGCCCCCCGGACTGGTCCCCGCCCCACCCCCCACGCCTGCTCCCTACTCGTCACTCTCCTTCTGGAACGTCACTCTGTTCTCTGGACTGGCCAAGGTCGTCTTCGTCATGCCGTATGAGTTTTCTGTTGTCGCCGAAACAAATCGTCACGCACTGAGCAGCTTAAACCGCCGCAGACTGACGACGCCGCGTGGAGCTCCCGAGCCCGCGAAGCGGGTCGCAGGACCAACGTCAAGGCGTCCGCGGGCTGAGGGGCTCTCGGGGACGACCCGTTGCGTTGCCTTTTCCAGCTCCCGGGGGCGACGTGTTCCTCG
>NW_011899017.1:0-778 GCF_000151845.1 Pteropus vampyrus | reverse complement strand
AACACTACTTAAATTTGTGATTTGCCAAAGAAATGCTTTTGTTCTGTTCTATTTTCAAGCATTTGCTTTTCTGTTAGGCCGAGGCCGGCCATCGGCGATCCCTCGGGCCCTCGGGCCCCGGCCGGCCGGTGCTGAAGGGGAGGCAGCCGATGCGCACTCAAAACACGGAGAAAATGTCATTCGCATCGAAGGCCAAACTGAGGCCCAGCAGCAGCGCGAAAAATCGTCAGAGACGCTAGAAGCGTGGGCGCTCTGCGGACTCGTCCCAGTCAGTCTTCTGTGAACGACTGGCTTTGAGCAGCAGGCTCTTGACACATAGCATCTTCACTGAAAAAGCTGAACTGAGAACATGCTTGAAATTATCAGCTAGAGGTTGGAACCAAACGGCTGCGGCCAGGACTGAAAAGCGAGGAGGGGAGGAATCAGAAGCCCAGCCTTGGATTCGGGATGGGACTAGCCAGTCCTCAGGCCGGCAGAATGCATGGTTGCCATAGCAACGGGGCATTGACTGGCCCGCGCAGATGAACTCGTTAGGTGCAGGAGCCAGGCAGTGGCTGCGAGCAGCTGCTCTGGACGGCCGTGGGAGCTGACGCGGCCTCTCAAACGCCTTCCAGGGGGACCCCAAAAGAACGGGTGTTCGGCCTATCGCCTATAACGCATTCGGTCGTTGCTTTTCTCTCATCGCCCGAGTAATAAGTCAACTATTTGCAGCAGCGTTTCGGGCTGTGTTGTTTAATTCTCTGCCGCTCTGTGGCCTCATCAGGTACTCGGCTTAGTT
>NW_011899016.1:3169-3518 GCF_000151845.1 Pteropus vampyrus | reverse complement strand
GCAGAGTCCCAACACAAAGCAAAGTGCCAGTGATTGATATAAGGTCCCAAAGTTAATTCAAATATGAATCAATCTTAGAATTATGGCAATTTAAAGCAACCAGGGAACTTATCGATGATCTAGTTTGACCCACAATGTTACTAAAGAGGTTCAGGGAAAATCGGTGGATTAGTTAAGAGCATATGAGTTCTACGAGCCAGAACAAAGATATGAGCTCAAGTGGGCAGCTCAGTCCCCACTGGGCAAGTGCTGGAATTAGGAAGGCCAGGGAAGCCTGAGGACCTTGGAGAGACCAGCTCAGAATCAAATCATAGTTAGTAACCAAAAGAAATGTCCTTCCTCTCTGAGA
>NW_011899016.1:0-2039 GCF_000151845.1 Pteropus vampyrus | reverse complement strand
CCCCGCAAAAAAACAACTCTATTAAAAAATGGGCAGATTTGAACAGTCATTTTTCCAAAGAAGACATACACATGTACTAACAGGTACATGAAAAGATGCTCGACATCATTAATCATCAAGGAAATGCAATTCAAAACTACAATGAGATATCACATCACACCTTTAAAATGGCTATTAGCAAAAAGACAAGAAGTAGCAAGTGTTGGTGAGAATGTGGAGAAAATGGAATCTTTGCACTGTTGGTGGGAATGTAAATTGGTGCAACTATTATGGAAAACAGTATGATGTTTCCTCAAAAAATTAAAAATAGAATTACCATATGATCCAGCAATTCTATTTCTGGGTAATTATCTAAAGAAAATAAAAACACTAACTCAAAAAGGTACATGCACCCCCCCATGTTCATTGCAGCATTATTTACAACAGCTAAGATATAAAAATCACCTGTGTCCATCAATAGATTAAATAGATAAAGAAAACGTAATATATAAAATGTATAGAGAGAGATATACATAAATATATCTATATATATACACACAATGAAATATTATTCAGCCCTATAAAAAATGAAATCTTGCCATTTGTGACAACATGGATGGACTTTGAGGGCATTATGCTAAGTGAAATAAGTAACACAGAGAAAAATACTTTATGATCTCGCTTATATGTGAAATCTAAAAAAAAAAAAAGTTAAGCTTATAGAACAAATTGGTGGTTGCCATTGACAGGAGGTGGGTGGTGGGCAAAATGAGTGAAGGGGATCAAAAGGAACAAACTCCCAGTTATAAGATAAACAAGTCCTGGGTATATAATATACAGCTTGGTGACTATAGTTAATAATACTGTATTGCATATTTGAAAGTTGCTAAGAGAGTAGACCTTAAAAGTTCTCATAACCAAAAAAATTGTATATATGGTGACAAATGTTAACTAGACTTATTGTGGTGATCATTTCATAATATACTGTACGAATATCAAATCATTAATGTGTGTACCTGAAACTAATATAATATGTCAATTATACCTCAATAAAAATAAAAGGAGATTTATTATAGGAATTGACTCACGTGGTTATAGAGGCCAAGAAGTCCTGCACTCTGCTGTCTGCAAGCTGGAGAACCAGCAAAGCCAGTGGGATAACTCAGTCTGAGTCCAAAGGCCTGGCAACCAACAGAGGAGCCAATGAGCCAACACTGTCACAGACACACCCAGAAATAATGTTTTACCGGTTCTCTGACATCCCTTAGCCCAGTCAAGATGACACATGAAATTAATCATCACAGCCTCCTCCATAATAATCAAAAGGCATATTAATATAATGACCACTTTATAGTAAGTATGCAATAAATGGTACCTAGCAATGTTGTTTTCATTTTTGCTATTATTATTTGTCTTTGGCCTAAGAATCCAGTATATTATAAATTATTCAAGAGAGGGTACCATGTCTTCATCTTCATTTTAATTTACTAAGTCTAGAGGACCACACATATTCTTTGTCACCTCTAAAGAAAGGTACATTACTGATCTACCAGCAGTCTCATGCTCAATCATAGTAGCTTCAGGGCAAAGCCAAAGAGAATTGACTTAGCCTTAAAATGTCAAATTAATAATGATGCTGAAATGATTTATATCCACCTTAGAATGCAGTTAATTCTATCCACCTCAGCTGGCTTGCTTTGCCCTCCTCAGAGTTCGAGATTACATTTATTAATCTGGGAGGGATTAGGGTATAGAAAGTGCTCACTAACCTGTTGGGGTAGGAGAGAGTTTGAGACTTTGAATGCGTCCCCAGCTTCTCCTTGTCATTGGGTCCTTGCCAAGGTACTTTCACAGAAAGTTTTTTGTGGAACTACAGCATCATTTGGAGATGAGGACAGGGTTGTGGCGGCGGGGAGGGGAGGGGGGCGGCAGGGGCAGAGAGACTGACATAAAGAGCAGTCTAGTGTACAAAAGCTGTCTATATTGATCACAACTCCTTACATAGAGATTTACACCCAAATGGAAATTTCAGCTAAAAAGGAAATTGAATCCTGGAGACC
>NW_011899015.1:3214-3738 GCF_000151845.1 Pteropus vampyrus | reverse complement strand
CTTAATTCGTTGTTCTTCTGATTGATACTTCTCAAGGATCCACTATGTGCCAAGCACTAAACTTGATACACTTTAAAAAAGTGATGCTCTGCGTGTCGCCTGAGCTCGGAGTCTAGTGCGCTTATGTTAACCAGGGCCTTTTTTGGTTTCCAAGAACTGAAAAATCTCTTCAGTCAGGCCAAAGGGAGAAAAGTTTTCTAAAGTACGGGGTATCTATGGATCCAAAGGAAAGAAACGTAGCAGGACCACGTAAAAGCCTGGACATAGGTGCTAAGAAGCTGTTAGGAGCAAACCGGCTGTCTCTGGATCTCTAGCTGTACAGTCTCTCCTCTCTCTTACCAATGAGCATTATTCACCTTGTTTTCAGCTTTCTAGGGTTTAGCTTTCCTTTCTTGACGGTGCACAGAATTAAGTAGGGTCTTCTGAGGCGAGCATCCCATTTCAGTTTCCCAGAAGAATTTCCCATCTCAGTTGCCAGCTTTTGTTAGTCCCAACTCAGAATTTATGGAGAGGGAAGTTGACTC
>NW_011899015.1:0-1684 GCF_000151845.1 Pteropus vampyrus | reverse complement strand
ACCTACATTCCTCATGTGCTCATTTCACAAAAGGATTCTTGCACCTACGAGAATCTGATGCCTGATGACCTGAGGTGGAGCTGAGGCGGTGATGCTGGCACTGGGGAGCGGCTGCAAACACAGATGAAGCTTCACTCGCTGGCCCGCCGCTCACCTCCTGCTGTGCGGCCTGGTTCCTAACAGGCCACAGACCCGTACCGTGGGTTGGGCTCCCCTGTGCTGAAAAACCCAGCGATTTTTATTACTCTGACAACGCCAAGTCCCCACGATGGCAGCGGAGCCTTTCAGAAGCAACGAAGAGAGCTCAGGTGAGGGCACGCAGGAGCTGGCCATGGACGGATGTGGTCAGGGTGCTGAGGAGCCAGTGGATGCCAGAGCAATCCAACCCTTGCACCTCTCAGACCCCGGTGCCCCATGCTAATTTCACTCTGTCCTGTGTTGACTCTTCAAGGTGACGGCCACATGCGATTTAACAAATAAAATACAGCAGGAGGGTTAGTGGAGTAAGCTACAGTCGACTTCAAGGTCTCAAGATTGCAGCTGGTGTTTATTTCTTCCTTCCCTGCTACACAGTCTAGATATCCCTCACCCTTGCCTTACATTTCCGCTTGTTGCTGACACAGTATTGTGCTCAGACCTTCATCCCTGAAGATCAGAACCCTTGATTTCTATGCCCTTGTCAGGCCGTGGTTGTTGCAAACGCTGCAATCACATGTTTAGTTTTTTCACCAAGCATGGGAGCACCAAGAAGCAGTCGGTGGATTTTCCAAGTTCTACACGTACCGTTGGCTGCATTTTGTAGCATCATTTCCGTATAATAATTAGGGTCAATTACTTCTACCAGTTAGGTGGCAAAACATGTTCCAGCTGAACAGAAAGCCCATAAGGAAGAAAAGGCAAGCAGGATTTGGCAGTTGGAAGTTGGCCGTGTCCGCTGGAATAATAAGGGCGCAGGGGTGTCGGCAGACGTGGGCAGCATCTGCCGCCCAGGCACAGAGAAAAGTGGGACTTTGTGAGATGAACAAATGAATAGACCGTAGAGGTTGGTGACAAGGAGTTTTGGGAAAAAGTGTTTGCGAAGGGGTTTCTCAGGAATGACCCAATGTTTGAAATGATTTTTACTCGCCAGAAGATCCCAATAAAGGGAACGTTATTTAAACACAATGCACTGCCCGTGTTTTGATGGAAAGAAACAGAGGAAGGGATCACTCTGGCGGAGGCGACGGGCTGGCTGTCAGGGAGATGTGGCCGGAACACACATGCCTGGCACTCCAGACGCGGGGAAGGGGAGTCTCCGCACTGCCAAGGAGGGACGTGGAGTGTGCGAAGTGAGAGCTCTGGCTCAGAAGCCAGGCTTGTCACACTCACACCCCACCCTGCGCGAGTCAGGACCAGCGAGGTTGTGCCGCGCTTCGCTGTGACGGATCCCCACGGGCTCGGCCTTGAAACTGTGCATTGCTCAGTGTGTCACGGTGCATGCAGATTTTGACGTTCGAAGTTGTGATATTAATTTTCTTTCTTGGAGCAGCTGTCCCTTGTTCTCACTCTACTTCGACCCATCGAATTGCTAGTCAACGTTCAAATTCCTAATTAATCTTTATTCCTCCATGAAATCATCTTTCTACCTTACAGGAAGTGATTACTCCTTTCTCTTACCTTTGAAACTGTATATATTACCTAGTAA
>NW_011899014.1:2001-4371 GCF_000151845.1 Pteropus vampyrus | reverse complement strand
CAAAAATCTAGAATTCCCATATTACATATGTGTTGGGAATGGCAGCCTGTCAACATCATTCTTATGCCTTTCAACATATAGCTACCTACTAGGCTACAACTTTCCTCTAATTTTATGTTTTTTCCCCTTGTTTATTTCACTCAGCACTATTTATTTAACAAGATCAAGAACAGGGGATACACAGTTGTCCTGTTTCTGACTCTCTTCTATGGCATTGTCAAGTACCAGTTGTAGAACTAATTTCCAACTGACCACATGGTAGCAAAAGAAAAATAAGAAGAAAAGACACCCATGTGACATTGATGTTGTTTTTCAATTCTATGAAACTAAAGTGCTCAACTTGAACATAAACTCGGATTCAGACATATCTCATCGTATCTGATGAAAGAGAGGATAGGTGTCCAAGACATCAGTTTGCTTGGGAATTTTTTGCTGAAAGAAAAAGAAGAAATGGGAGTGACTGGGGAATCTCTGGTAAGAAGAAGGATGGGTGCAGAAGCGTGGAGTGGGTGTTCTGATGTCTGTTTGAGACATTGATTGACCCAGCTCAAATAGAAATCTGAAGTATGACTTTTTAAACTCTTTAGTGAAAGTGTGCAGGCAAAAGCTAAAGGAGATGCTCTCATGGAGAAGTCATGAAATTTTGGAAAACAGGCAACGCTGCTTGAGTGACCAAATGACAACACACAGAGAAGAAAAACAAAGCTGTATAGCATCAAGGACACTTGGGAATGCAATGTCATTTTGTCATCTCAAAGACTTCTAGTCTAAAGATTTGGAATTGTTGAAAACCTAAACTTATCAAGCATTTTTCAAGAATTCCAATGATATTCATATGGAAAGTGTTACCTAATTTAGAATATGGAAGCAGGGATGTTGGTATAGACTGTGCATATGATAAATTTCCACAAAGTGGTTGGCATCTTAATATTATTATATTAGTTACCCTACCTAGGAGAAGTACTTGGTGAGGACAATGGAAATGTCAGTCAATGCCACTGTAGCAGACTGAAGTTGGATTGCAAGTACTATAAATCTCTGAACTTGAATGTTGAGCTGCCTAAAGGTACAATCATTATTTGTGAGTTTTCAAACATGTACTTATATGCCAAAATGTCTTGTTGTTTAGCTGTTGGATTTCCCTTTTGGTTTTCGCATAGTAAAGATATTGATGAATGCTATAGAGCATACATTAGCAAACAAATGTGAAATAAAATAATGAATTTGAATGGAGATGGAGACAAAGTAGAAAATATATTTTAGAGGCAATGAATGTTAACAGACATACAAACAGCCCTAAAATAATAAGAAAGTATCAAGTCTTTACATCAGTCACATAGCATCAAAAAAAGTTCATTTAGCTTCCTGCTTTCTTTTATAATCTGTTTGGCATAAACATTAAAATGTGTCTTCTAACTTTTAGTTTCTAAGATTATATAGCTAAAATTACATATCTTTAAAGTTACATTTTCTATAACTTCATTTCAGTGAATTCACAGCATTGATATTCATAAACTCAACCTTTGATATCTGCCTCTTGAATCTATGCCTCCAAATTATATTTTTCAGGTAGCTAGATTGCGTCAATATAAGTAACATTAAAATGTCATAATTTTATAAACTATTAGACTTTTTTTGCCATTTATTACCTCATAATTATTTATTTTTAATACAGGTTTTGCCCACTATCCAAAAGTAAAGAGCGTCTAAGAAATAGTGTAAAGCTAAAAATATCCCCCAATTTCCAAAAGTTTGCCCTATGACACTTCGCTTTCATGAAAGATCTAGATTAGTACTGAAACAGCTTTTTTCATAAAAGTGAAATCTTTGGATTTCTCTTGGTTAGCGAACAAAGGTCCTAATGTTTTCATTTTTTAAAAAGCAAAATGGAGTAACATAAACTTTCGAAAGGCTAGAAACATCTGTATTCAGTCTAGAAAATTATCTTTATCTGCCTTTAACGAATCGTCCTTCCTTTCTCCTTTGTTCATACAAACAAAGAAATCTTATTCCTGAATGATCTAAATGATACTTAATGTTCATCTATGCATAGCTCTGCAGCACTGGAGCACCATGCTTCTAAATGACAAAAAGAAAATACCTTTCTCATTATCCAAGTAGAAAAAAATATAAAACTTGAATAAACACAATGACTATGTTAAAGCATTTGATTTATTCAATTATGAAACAGAGTTGGTCAGAAAATGCCTCACTGTGTGCCACCTTTCTGTTATATGGATACATTCAAGTTTGTTTTCCTGTAATTCCAGAATGAATAATGGGAGAGCATGAGGTGGTCAGTAATACGAAAAGCCATCATAGTGGGGGTCCCAGGGCCAGCTCAAACAAATTGTGTGTAAAAATTCTACT
>NW_011899014.1:0-238 GCF_000151845.1 Pteropus vampyrus | reverse complement strand
TCTTTTTAAAATAACATAATTTCAACCTTACTAGTATTGCCATTCCATTGTTTTAGAGAAATGCCTTCAGGAGTTTAAAATGAGCCTCGTCTGGATTTGATGCACTTTAGAACATTACAACAGAAATCACTATGGGGTCACCCACCCTCCACCCCCCACCTCCTGCCCCAACATCGGGCAGTAGCAGCTCCCCAGGCCATCTGCAGGCCCACGTCAGGGACCTGGACGAGGAAGAGAA
>NW_011899013.1:2574-3875 GCF_000151845.1 Pteropus vampyrus | reverse complement strand
TGGGCTCTGGGTTGTCCCATGGGGAGAATTGGGGTGCCAGCCACGAGCGGGAGGCGCGTGGGTCTGTGGGAGGCGGGAGCAGTGAAGGAGCGTGTACGAAGCAGGCACCTCGGAATTCATTCTGCTCCTTCAGCCCCGCCTTTCCCACGCCTGCGTGTAGCAATCGGAGCCACCTCGTGCTGGCGCCAGAGGAGACAGGAACCCGGTCCCCAGAGTCTGGCGTGACGGCAACCGCAGTGCCAGAAAGCGCGGCAGGGCCAAGCCGGGGGTGCAGGCGGGACGTGTGCCCCAAAGTTCCAAATGCGGTCTAGCGCCTCGTTATTCAGCGCCTCGTTATTCGGAGCGAGGTCTGTGGGTGGCTTGTCTGAAATGCAGGATCTCAGGCCCCATTTCCTCCCTCCAGAACCAGAATCTCCTTTTTAATGAGATCCGCACTGATTTGCAGGCACTGCACTGTTTGAGAGGCGCCGGCCCGCTGGGGAGCCCTCGGTCTCGCCTGGGGAACTTGAAGGGTCGGCCCGTGGCCTGGGCATCGGGGTGTTTCGGAGATCCTAGGGTGACCGCCATGGAGAGAACCGCTGGTCTGGAGGAGATGGCAGCCGGCCTCACTCGTGCACCAGTCACCCCTTCATTCAGCCCACACCGTCGGCGGAGCTTTCCGAGTCTCGAGGGGAGCAGGGCGCTCCAGCCCTTGGCAACTCACGCACATCACACGCGCGTGCCAGAAACAGCCAGAGAACAGAGACCAGCCCCGGGGGTTACGGCCCAGGTCACAAACACGTTAGAGCCCCCCAAAACAAGGCAGTGAGATTCGAGGGTGGACGGGGTCAGGAGGGAGGGCAGGGAGGATCAGGTCTTGAAGCAGGGGTCGCGGGCGTGGAGGGAGGAGGGGCAGCCCAGTCACGAGGCTGGGATCTGGGGGGCTCTGGCCGTGGGGAAGGGGAAGGGCGATTCACTCCTCCCGGGCTTCGGTGGCTGGGAAATGAGCCCCAGAGAAACGTCCCAGAGGGAAACGTCTTGAGGCCCAGGCTGGAACAGTGGGCGCCGGGCTCCCGGGCTGGAAGCGTGGGCCCGTTCTCTGGGCAGAGTCGGTCGGGAGGCCTCCTTCCTCCTCTGTCCGCTTGGGGAGGGACAGCAGAGAAAGGCTCAGCCTGAACAGCCGCCTCCTGCGGGGGCCCTGCTGGCCTCCGACTTCGCTGCCTGGGGTGGGTGACAGTGTGCCCGTGCGTGCTTCCCTGGTCCGTGCTGGCGGAGGCGACCAGAACACAGCCAGCTCCACCCGTCAGTGGCTCCAGGGCACG
>NW_011899013.1:0-1431 GCF_000151845.1 Pteropus vampyrus | reverse complement strand
GGACCCTGAAATGACACCCTAGAGAGGGGTTCACCGGGCACAGGTGCTTTCCCCTCGTTCTCCCACGGGACCGCCTCCCCCTGACCCCCCGGGCTGGGGGAGACACACGTGGGGCGGCGGTGGCCCAGCTGGCACGCAGGGCTGGCTTCCCAGGGCCCGACAGCAGCACCCACAGGTCTGGGATGCTCCGTGGGGGTTCGGGGAACCGGGCGTGACCCCCCGCCTGGGGTGTGACTGGCAGGCGCCCGCCACCGTGGTAGCACGAAAGCGTTGCTGAGCGATTGTCCACGGCTCCCAGGCCCCCCGGGCCGTCACGGCGGCTCCGTGTCGCTCGTCCACGCAGCACCAGCTCTGCAGCGAGGCCGGGTCCAGCCCCTGTCCCCAGGGCCAGGCTCGTGGGCTGCTCGCCGTCACGTCCCCTGCCCATCGAAGCGACGATTGCTGAGAGAAGGGACAGAGCTGGGACTTCGCGCAGCTCGTCAGCCGCGCGCCTGGTGGCGGCTGCTGCTCGTCCGGTGTCTGCTGTGACCTCTACTCTTCACACCTGTTGTTTGTCACGACACAGCTGAGAGGGACCGAGGGCTGTGCGGCCCGGGGCTCCCCGCTGGCAGCCTCCCCAGCCCTCGTTGGTAGAGTTGCCACACGTAGCAAATAAGATATGGGCCACACTTGTACCCAAAAAAGTACGTTGTGTATTTGACATTCACATTACGCTGGGAGTCGCCTGGCCGCCCGCCCTGGCCCAGGCCCCCAGGACGCCTGGTGAGAAGGGGAGAGAGAGGTGAGGGCGGAGGGGCTGAGTCCCGGCTTCCCGCGTCCAGTCTGGTCGCAGTTCCCTCATGTGGGGACCGTCCCCCTTCTCCGTCTGCCCCATGGGCATGGGGGGCTGGGGGCTGAGACCCCAAGGCAGGCAGGGTTGGGACAGGACGGAGCAGAGAGGGTTCTAGCAGGTGGCCTCTGGGCATTCGCGCTGGGCGGGCGGGCCCAGGGAGCCGGTGCCCCGCACAGAAGAGGGACCAGGACAGGGGTTGGCCTCATCCCTGTCCAGAGAAGCAACTCTGGGGACAGAGAGGCGCCGGGGAAGGAGGGCTGGGCGTGAGCATTCCTGTGTCATCGCTTCTGGACGGGGGACGTCGCCCCCGGCAGCTTCCCCTCCGGCCCCCGCTGGGCCCCAGGGCAGAGCAGCACCGGCCCCGCTCAGCGTTTCCGGCCTCTGGACCCAATTTCCCCAAAACTCCTGCTGTTCACCTTCTTCGACCGAAAACACGGTCCATGCGTTTTTTTTGTTTTTTGTTTTTTTTAAAGGAGCAATTGCAGATTTTGCTCTGTGGCTTTCTTGACTAGGTGTCCCTCCTCTCGAACATGGTTTGGAGGCCTCTGAGCCTGCGGTCCAGCCACCCCCTCGGTGGCCGTGCTTGTGGGATTTTTGTA
>NW_011899012.1:6305-7710 GCF_000151845.1 Pteropus vampyrus | reverse complement strand
TCAAGAGACCCCCTTCACATCAAAAGACACACGCAAACTGAAAGTAAAGGGATGAAAAAAGATATCTGTTGCAAATGAAAATGAAAAAAAAAAAAAAGCTAGAGAGGTAATACTTATATCAGACAAAATAGACTTTAAAACACAAAGGCTAGTAAACATTTATGCACCCAACACAGGAGCACTTAAATATATATAGCAAATATATCTGACATAGAGAAATCGACAGTAATACAGTCAGAGTAGGGAACTTTAATACCCCATTGACACTAATGGACAGATCTTCTAGACAGAAAATAAACAAGGAAACATCAGCCTTAAATGACACACTAGACCAGATGGATTTAATTGATATTTTAGAGCACTTATCCCCAAAGCAGCAGAATATACATTCTTCTCAAGTGCACATGGAATATTTTCCAAGAGATACCATATATTAGTCTATAAATTAAGTCTCAATATGTTTAAGAAGATTGAAATCATATCTCCTATCAAAATGGAATGAAACAAAATCAATTATAAGAAAAAACTAAAAAGAATTCCACAAACACATGGAGGGTAAATAGCATGCTACTAAACAATGAAGGGATTAACAATGAGATCAAAAAAGAAAAAAAAAAGATACCTTGAGACAAATGAAAATCAAAACACAAGGATCCCAAATCTATAGAATGCAGAGAAAACAGTCCTAAGAGAGAAATTTATAATAATACAGGCCTACTTCAAGAAACAAAAAAATATATGTATCAAATAAATGTTCAAACCTTACAGTTAAAGAAACTAAAAAAAGAAAAACAAAGAAAGCCCAAAATGAGTAGAAGAAAGAAAATGATAGGATCAGAGTGGAAATAAACCAAATAGAGTCTAAAAGAGACAATACAAAAGATCAATGAAACCATGAGCTGGTACTTTGAAAACATAAGCAAAATTCATAAACTTTTAACAAAGAGGACATACAGATGGCCAATAGACATATGAAAAGATGCTCAACGTCATTAATCATCAGAGAAATGCAAATTAAAACCAAAATGAGATATCACTTCACATCTATCAGAATGGCCATAATCAATAAATCAATTAAAAAAGGAAGAAAAAAAGAAAGTGTTGGCGAAGATGTGGACAAAAGGGAACCCTTATGTACTGTTGGTGGGACTGCAAATTGGTGCAGCCACTAGGGAAAACATTTGGAAGTTCTTCAAAAAATAAAAAAATAGAACTATCTTATGAGCCAGTAATTCTACTTCTGCCTATTTACCCAAAGAAAATCAAAACGTTGATTTGAAAAAATATGTGCGCTTCTATGTTTACTGCAGCACTATTTACAATAGCTAAGATATGAATGCAACCTAAGTGCCCATCGATAGACAATTAGATAAAGAAGAGGTAGTACATATATAAAATGGAATAT
>NW_011899012.1:0-2390 GCF_000151845.1 Pteropus vampyrus | reverse complement strand
TGCTGATGTGGGATGTGACTATTAACTAAAAGATACTTGATATGACAGGATTAAGCAGTAACTTTTAAACTACCACAAGCTGCCAACTGTGCCTTGGAGACACTCATTTAACAGAGATTAAAATTGCAGCATTATCTCAAATGTGCAAAGAATTATTCACTAAGACTTGCATGCTGAGAGTCATTATCTATTTAATCATCAGGAACTGGCTAATGATATCAGGACTATTTGACTTTTATCTGTGTTAGCCTGTCTCTGGCTGGACCCTGGGATATCTTAATCTTAGACAGATACAATAATATTCCTATATACCAAGACATGGTTACTGAGTTCACTTTAAGGGCAAGCTGCTCCTGTGGGGTGGAAGGAGGCCTTTAACTTTAAAAATGATAAAATAGAGATAGAATAATATAACAATTTTTTGTGGGGAAAAATTGTTAAAGTTCTTGAATACATAAGAAGATATATTCGGTTTAGTATAATGATCATCATGAACATCAGATGCCTATTTTAGCAAAGCTATATCTCAGATAATGCAGATAGTGATTGTTTCTAATTTCTTAATTATAGATTTAGACTAAGTTATTCCTGAAAAATTGAACTCAAAGATGTCCAGATAGACTCATGGACCCAACTTTCACCTGGAGCTGAAGAAAGATGTAGAGCTAGGTGTTTTGTAGACCTGACCATAACTCATTCATACCTGATGTGGTTCAAAATTAAATAACTGGAGGTTTAATTAAACTGCCAATATGGACTAATGTGAAAATTTCACTTGGATATTTTAGTTATGGAAGCTTTCAAAATGTAAGACTTAATGGACAGTTAGGGTTGTCAAATGTACTTTGGAGTAATTGTTTAGAGCATCTAAAGGGTGAGCCAAGCACACAAATAGGCCTTCAATATCATATCTCAGTTTTTCTAAAGGGAGTAAAGAAAAGTAAGACTGTAGACATTGATGTTGTACTCAGAACAATGTATGGCAAAGGATCACATTCAGTATTACAAAGAAAGAGAGGGAGAGAGGGAGAGTGAGAGGGAGAAGGTGGTAAGAATACATATGTTATAGGTTTATAGGTGGTGGAAGGAATGCATATAAATTCACTGAATAACTTGATGATTACAATAATAAACAGAGAAACAGTACCTCAGGGATATATTTCAGATTCCAAAAGTATGTTCACATGAAATAAGTCCTCTAGATTTACTTGACATATATAAATGGCAAAAGTTGACAAGTTTGAGCATATATTTATCATCCTTATTTTTGAATTACAGTTATGAGAAATACCTGCATTCATTTGATAAAAGTGGTGAGTAAATTAATTTCTAAATGACATGATGATCTGGAGATTAACAGCTGAGGACTAGTCAGTTTTGCTATGGGTAGTAGGCTTAGAACAGAATGCTGACCTCTGCCCTCCAAATCAGCAGTGAGCCCCTACTTCATGTGTTTCTGGATCAGTGGAAGTGTGGGCTCAAAAATCTCTCTCACTTTTGCTGTTTATACAGTAAATGGATCATGAGGATAACAAACTGAGCCAGCCGATCACTAGGAGTGTGAGGTTTTCTGCAAATGACAAAAGATATTACCCTTTACAAGGAAAAACTTCAGAATCCAAGAATCTCACATCTACTGTGCATTTAAGAACGTTACATTTTCCAAATGTTTGAGAATGAAAGCTCTATCACCAGGATATAAGGGTAGCTGTGGATTCTTTTCCTAATTTGTTAATAAGTGAATCCCAAATGCCAGTAACAGAGCTGAATTTTAAAGATATATTTTTAATGACTTAAAGATTGAAATAGTTTTCTATAAAAAGTAACATCAGTGTGTTCATAAACTTGCGGAGTCCTTGTATGGGTCCTAGAGACTCATTAAACCCTCTAAAATAGTATGTGTGGCACTTTCTGTCTTTTATTTTCCAAAATGTAACTGCCTGGAAATTTCCCCTCACTTTTAAATTCCTGCTTAGGCATCACTCTTCCTTTAAAGTTTCCCTGACAGCTCTGACAAGCTGCCATCTTTTCTGTTCTGTTTCATTACATGCATCCATTACATACACAAAATGTACTTAAATTGCTGACAGCGTCTCCTCTACTAAAGAAAGACTGTGTTAGAAATGAGATGATGCTTTACTCATCTTTATATCTCAAGCACCAAGCCCACTGACTAGCACACAATACTGGTTTATACACATTATGAGACCTGAACTAAGTGAGTTAAATATAATATTAAAGTCATTGAAAATGTGAAACTGTATTAGAGATTTTGATCAGCTGAGGCATGTCTAATCCCCTATGCACTTTTTCTCTATTAACTTAGTCAATCCTCCTAGAAAATACATCCTATAATGATCCCAATTATATTGGCGAGAAATCTGAGGTTC
>NW_011899011.1:2070-3945 GCF_000151845.1 Pteropus vampyrus | reverse complement strand
GGGGGGGCCCCGGTGGTTTTTAAGAGGGGACGCCCGCCAGGCAGAACGCTACAGCTCTCCGGGCCTGAGCCAACAAAAGCTCCGAGTCCACCCTGGGAGAAAAACCCGGAATGGCTGGCATGTCGGCTGGTCGCTGTCCCAAGCCTGTGTCCCTGCGGCCAAACGGTGCCTCCCCCTGGCACCCTCCAGGCCGCACAGCCCGCGGGCAAGGCCACCTCCGAATGCGGGCAACTCGACTTGCTTGCTGGTAGAACAAGGAGAGAGCCGGTCACACGCCTGGAGCTGGACGGCGTCTAGTCATGTGTGCGGTTCCCCACCCCATTGCTAAGGGCTGGGGTGAGCGACACGGTGCCGGGGGGCGCTTTCCAGACGGGCGACATCGGGGGAGCTCCTTGGTGGTGGGGGCAGTGGAACAAAGGGCCCCAGTCCTCCACGGGGCACTTTCAGATTATGGGGGAGCCCCAGGGTGGCGCCCTCGCAGTGTCAGAGGACTCTGCCCCACAACTGGCAGCCGGCCGTGGCCTGACGATGCCTTTTGCCAGGAACTAACGCCCCCTTTCGACATTGCTTTGCAGCAAATGCTGACCGATGCTGACGCGCCGTCGCAGGAGGGCCGCGTCCCCAAGGTAGGAGAGCCACTCGGCGCCTTCCCGCGCCCCGCGCGTGCCCTGCGCTGACGCCCGCGTCGTGGCCGGGTGGTCCCCGAACGGTCGTGATGTCGGCCCCACGCGCGCATGGGACGGACACTGCGCGTCAGTGGGCCGGGATCGCCTTTGTCGTGTGGGCAGGTGGGGTCACCTCGCCGAGCCCCGCTGGCCCCTGAGACCCGGGCAGGGCCCTGCGCCTGCAGGAGTGCTCCCGACGCACCAACCTAAATAAACGCGGGCTGTGTTTATTTAACTCTCCTCACTGCATACTCACAGGAAGAGAGCGTGGGGAGGGAAAAAGCACAGTTGGCTGCAGATTCGGCAGAGTCTTTCGCTGCACTCAGCCTCCAAAGAGCGCTGGGGCACGGGGGGCGGGGGGACACGCAGCCCCACAGGCGAGAGAGAGTGCCCGCCACCCCGCCCGCGGTGACGGGCGAGAGACGGCTGACGGGCGTCAGCTCTAAAGGATCCTGAGACGGAAGTAGGCCCGAGAAACGCACACGTCCCAGTGCAAAGCTCGCACGCACGGGCCGGGACGTCCCCACGTCCACACGCTGCGGGCCGATGGCTGGCAGAAGGGATCAGACCAGGCGTCGCCTCCCAAATCTGAGCCGATCATCGGACAGAGCCCGGTCTCCATCGATCGGGGTCATCCATGAGCACGCACATGTGCGTACACACGTGCACAATCACAGACACACAAACATGCACGGTAACATGCATGCACACACGTGAACACACATGGGTGTTCGGTGGCAGTAAAGCAGGTCCTCTCTCTCAGCCTCTCTGCTTCCCAGCGCCTTCCAGACAAAGAGGAGGGAGCCGGTGTCTGCATGGTGCCGCATGTCCGCGTGTGCCGGTGTCCGCGTGTGCCGGTGTCCGCGCGTGCCGGTGTCTGCGTGGTGCCGCGTGTCCGCGTGTGCCGGTTTCCGCGTGGTGCCGCATGTCCGCGTGTGCCGGTGTCCGCGTGTGCCGGTTTCCGCGTGTGCCGACAGGGCCGGGGAGCACGCACAGGGCGGGGGTGGAGCGTCAGCCCTGGGCTCTCGGGGTCAGCGGCACGGACCAGGCGTTCGGGGCGGTCAGGCCCCGCCCTCGCTTCCAACGTGGGACGATCGGCCGAGCTTTACCAGGTTGTCCCCGTGCCTGGCTTGGTGGTTGGAGCTGAGACGTCTGGGCAGAGTTCGCCATCCGAGGTGGGACATGGGGACCCGCCGTCTTGGGGACCCAT
>NW_011899011.1:0-795 GCF_000151845.1 Pteropus vampyrus | reverse complement strand
CCAGCACTCCGCCGCCCCCCGAGCCCTAGACTGTCCCATGCTCCCGCTGGACTTAGATGCTGTCGCGTTCAAGGCGCTCGAGTGTGACAGGATGGTTGCCCAAGGCCACACGAAGCCGTCGCCACGTCCCCAGGTGCTCTGTGAGGGACGGAGGGGACTAGGAGAGACGTGAGCACCCGCAAAGGGTCCGCACACGGCCCAAAGGCGGCACGGGTGGCGCCGGTCGGCCTTCTTCCCAGAGGGATGGGCCCGCCTTGAGATTGGGTGTGGCCGACAGCCGTGGGGACGTGGGCGCTTGTCACGTGGCATGACTGTGCGCGCCTCCGTGTGCTGTTTGAGACTGACTTGGTGACGTCCTTGGCAGAGGGATGTAGGGCCCGTTCCTCGGTTCTGTGGTGTGGGGTTTCTGTGTCTGGCCGAGCAGGCTCTCTCTTCCCCCCAGAACTCACGCGTTTGGGAGCCCCCAAAATATGGTCAGGGGTGCTGGGGCCTGTGCGGCCTCAGGGTGCTCGGCTGGCTTCCGTGCTTCCTCGAGGCCCTCCTCCGGACCGTTGGGCGAAGGGTGACAAACGCCGAGTCAGTCCGCGGCACGACACGAGAGAGGCAGAAATGGGGTATTTTGTAGTTAAATTCTAAGTATTAAGGAGCCAGGTTGCTGAAGGGGCTGAAGAATTCATCTTTTTAGGGTTTACTGGTGAGAAAACGCAGGCCCCGGGGTCCGCCCACACCCGCAGAGGAGGTGGGCTTCGAACTCTAGTCAGCCCGGCAGCCTGGAGCTGGTGCGACAGCGGCCAC
>NW_011899010.1:2887-4883 GCF_000151845.1 Pteropus vampyrus | reverse complement strand
AGACCCTCCAACATTTCCTGTAATACTGGCTTGGTGTTGATAAATTTCTTTATCTTATTTTTGTCTGGGAAGTTCTTTATCTGTCCTTCAACTCTAAATGATAGCTTTGCCGGATAAAGTATTCTTGGTTGTAGGTCCTGGGTTTTCAACACTGAATATTTTGTGCCAAGCCCTTCTGCCCTGCATAATTTCTTTTGAGAAATCAGCTACCAGTCTTATGGGTGCTCCCTTGTAGATAACTAACTGCTTTTCTCTTGTTGCTTTTAAGATTCTCTCTTTGTATTTAACTTTTGGCATTTTAATTATGATGTGTCTTGGTGTGGGCCTCTTTGGATTCATCCTTTTTGGGACTCTTTGAGCTTCCTGAGGTTGTATGTCTATTTCCTTCACCAGGTTAGGTAAGCTTTTCTTCATTATTTCTTTAAATAGCTCTTCAACTTCTTGTTTTACTTCAGGTACCACTATGACATGGATATTTTAACATTTAATTAAAATAGGCTCCTTAAATTATTATTATTGCCATTCTAATTGAGTGTCCTTGGCTTTCCCATCCTCTGTATTGGTGGTTTGATGTTCTTCTTATTTTATTTTATCTTATTTTTAACAGTAAGGCATATATGTATTTACAATGTGTGTTCATCTCCCATAGTTAGATTTCTTTCTGTCACTCCATATTTAATCCCTTTTACTCCATCTACCTTCCCCCTCACCCCTACCCTCTGGTAACCACTAGTCTATTGTGCATATCCATGAGTCTCTGTTTGTTTGTCCTGTTCATTTATTGCTTTTAGGTTTATATCCTACATATAAGTGATATCATGTGATTTTCAACTTTTTCTGTCTGGCTTATTTCCCTTAGCATAATTATCTCCAGGTCCATCCATGTTGTCACAAATGGCAGTATTTCATCTCTTCTTATGGCTGAGTAATATTCCATTGTATATATGTACCACAGCTTCTTTAGCCAATCATCTATCGTAGGACACTACGGTTGCTTCCATGTCTTGGCCACCATGAATAATGCTGCTATGAACTTCGATGTGCAAATATCTTTTTGGATATGGATTTTCAAGTTTTGGGGGTAAATACCCAGGAAAGGAATTGCTGGATCATATGGTAGATCAATTCTTATTTTTTTTGAAGAACCTCCATACTGTTTTCCACAGTGGCTGTACCAATTTGCAGTCCCACTAGCAGTGTATGAGGGTTCCTTTTTCTCCACATCCTCTCCAACATTTGTTATTACTTGTCTATTCTAACAGATGTGAGGTATCTCATTGTGGTTTTGATTTGCATTTCCCTAATAGCTAGCGATGTTGAGCATTTTTCATATATTTGTTGGCCATTTGTATGTCTTCTAGGGAGAAGTGTCTGTTCAGTACCTCTACCCATTTTTTGATTGGATCATTTTTGTTGTTGTTGTTGTTATTGAGTCGTATGAGTTCTTTGTATATTTTGGATATTAGGTCCTTATCGGAGGCATTGCTTGCAAATATATTTGCCATGTTTCTGACATCACACGAGCCTCTTCTTTATTCACTCCTTTTATTCCCTCTAAAATACTCTTCATCTCAGATAATGTGTTCTTCATTTCCGACTGGTTTCATTTTATAATTTCCATTTCTATTTTTATATTTTTTATCTCTTTGTTAAAATTCTCACTGAATTCATCTACACTTCCCATAAGTTCATTGAACATCTGTATAACAGTGTTTTGAACTCTGCATCTGTTAGATTACTTAGCTCCATTATTCCTGGATCTCTGTTCTGTTCTCTCATATAGTTTCTGCTTCTTTGTTTTCCCATTTGGGCTGCTTTTTTGTGTCTGTTTCTGTGTACTAAGCAAAGCTCCTAAGCCTTCCGGTCTTATTAGTGTGACTCTATACAGTAGGTGTCCAGTGGCACAGTCCCAAGAGGGGTCCAGCTGCAAGCCAAGTTTTTAGTCCCAGTCTGTGCCCCTCTGGGGCCACCTGTTAAGATTCAGCAAGCAACCCAC
>NW_011899010.1:0-2837 GCF_000151845.1 Pteropus vampyrus | reverse complement strand
AGCGATGTTGAGCATTTTTCATATATTTGTTGGCCATTTGTATGTCTTCTAGGGAGAAGTGTCTGTTCAGTACCTCTACCCATTTTTTGATTGGATCATTTTTGTTGTTGTTGTTGTTATTGAGTCGTATGAGTTCTTTGTATATTTTGGATATTAGGTCCTTATCGGAGGCATTGCTTGCAAATATATTTGCCATGTTTCTGACATCACACGAGCCTCTTCTTTATTCACTCCTTTTATTCCCTCTAAAATACTCTTCATCTCAGATAATGTGTTCTTCATTTCCGACTGGTTTCATTTTATAATTTCCATTTCTATTTTTATATTTTTTATCTCTTTGTTAAAATTCTCACTGAATTCATCTACACTTCCCATAAGTTCATTGAACATCTGTATAACAGTGTTTTGAACTCTGCATCTGTTAGATTACTTAGCTCCATTATTCCTGGATCTCTGTTCTGTTCTCTCATATAGTTTCTGCTTCTTTGTTTTCCCATTTGGGCTGCTTTTTTGTGTCTGTTTCTGTGTACTAAGCAAAGCTCCTAAGCCTTCCGGTCTTATTAGTGTGACTCTATACAGTAGGTGTCCAGTGGCACAGTCCCAAGAGGGGTCCAGCTGCAAGCCAAGTTTTTAGTCCCAGTCTGTGCCCCTCTGGGGCCACCTGTTAAGATTCAGCAAGCAACCCACAGATACTGTGCTTACAGTTGCATCAAGAGGCAAGTGTCAGAAGCCGAGGCCAGCTGTCACCAGTGTGAATCTTGGCTCTGCTCAGCAAGGTGCACTGGATTTGCTGAGGACACAACAGGATGTGGCTTGAATGAGGCCACAAGTTGGGGGAGGCAGAGTTTTAGAGAATCCACTGGGTGGAACAACCTCTGTTATCCAGTTTGATGATGTCTCAGCTATGGTTGCACTGTATCTGCACACTGGGAGGTGGGAGGGCTCAACAGAGGAACAATGAATACTACTGGTACCTCTGCACAGGAGAGATCCTCACCTCCGACCCTCACTCCAACAACTCAGCGTCCCTCTGTAAGTCTCTGGTGCCCCCAGTGCAGCTGACCCATCGCTGGTGCTCAAAGCGAGCAGATCGGTCACTGCAAAAGTCTAGTTGCAGACATGGCCTCTTCAAGAGGTGACTGCAGCTGTTGGCTACCACTGCCATAGCCTCTGTCCTACTCAGCCGATTGAGACCCGGCAGTCTCATGTCTTTATCCCTCTTAACTTATACTGCTGCAGGGTGCTTAATTATCTCCCTAGTTGTAATGCTTCTGTTTATCTAGATCCTTGGCAACTTTGTCTGCTATTTGCTCTATGTTTCTGTCACAGCTTTGATTTGGTTGTAAGAGAGATGAACAAAGCCTCTGTCATCTAAGCCATTTTTTCCCAGAACCCCTTAATGCTGTTTTTAAGCACATGTGGTGCAAACTCTTGGGCTACTGTCAGAGCTCTGTTGGGATGAGCATCATCATCATCATCTGTTCCTCATTTTGCTGTCAGGGCCAGTCTTACAGTTTCTTCCCAGTAAATGTCCATCAGGGGCAAGGCTCTGCCTACTCAATCTCTGCGGGAAGAAACAATCTGGTTTACTCCAGAACCCCACATTGCACAGTTCACATCCTCTCCAAAAGGTGCTGAGCTGGGTGAAGGTGATGGTCCTGGTGTCTTGGGGCTCCAGGCAGCATTCCTTCAGGATGTCACAGCCCTGTGTGACACCAGGCAAATTGCCAGCCCCTCTCTCAGCCACTGTCTTTCTGACTCTAAAGTGGGAAATGACCTGTGTCTTCTGTCTCTTCTAGCCCCGTATTCTCACTGTCATATCCAGGAGCCCCCCAGAGCCCACTGGTTGTCTTAGCTCAGGCCTCACATCCTTGTGGCCCCTGCATTGGGTAGTAATGGTGCTGTAGAGAGCATGCTGCCAGAGGGCAGGGACCAGGGCTAGGCATGAGCCTGCCTGCCGCCTGAGCAACTAAAAGTTGCTTGTCTTGAAATTCCTCATGATTTTTGAGTCAGGGATTCCACAAATGATGCAAGGCTTAACCTGTTTTGCTGAGCAGTGTATCCCTGACATGCAAGAGGTCCCCTGAATGCAATAAGAGTCTTGTGATTGTTGAGTGAACAACTGAACTTTCAGGCTCCATGAATAAGGCATCTCTTTGGCCTTTTTTCCTCCTGCTCTGCCACGTGAAGTCTGCTGGCTTTCAGCTGCATTCCCAGGCCTGACAGTGGAAGGGAGGTGGGATAGGGTGTGGAACTGTCAGAGGACCCCTGATGCCCTTGGTGTAGGAGAGAAAGTAGGGGTCTGGGGACCCAGGAATCCCTTACTCACTTCTAAATATCCTGGTCTGGTTGTGTGGGACTAGGCCAGAAGAGGTGCTGAAACTCTCACCCCACCCCTGGAGGGGACCTCTGCAGGGTCAGGGCCCAGAAGACTGCCCTGTTGGAGGTCAGGGATGGAATGGGAAGGAGGCTTGGGAAAGGCCTTGCTGGCTCCGGCAAGACAACTGGTGTGGAAAGGGATCTGGCAGGGCAGGGAGATGATTGTGAATGTTTAATGAGATTGCTTTACTGTGTTCTCCCTAGGTAATATGCCCATGACAGTACAAAACCATCAGTTCATTATCTACATCTTCAGCTATATCCCCAAGACTGTTCAGAAACAGCTCACAGTCTGGCTGTTTCTCAAGAATTTAAACACAGAATTACTACATGACCCAGAAATTCCACTCCTAGGTATACACTCCAAAGAATTCAAAACAGGTGTTCAAACAAAAGCTTATACACAGATGTTCATAACAGCATTAACCACAGCAGCCAAAATGTAGAAACAACCCAAA
>NW_011899009.1:2466-4135 GCF_000151845.1 Pteropus vampyrus | reverse complement strand
CGCAGAGGGTTTGCAAATGGAATATAAGAAACGAGCTGAATATTCGATAGATTTCTTTGTTTTCAATATGAAAACTACGAATTAAGCTTGACTTGAGAGGATGGAATGTTTCTCTTTTATGAGACACCCTCAGAGGTAAACGTGGTGCATGTAATTTAGGGGGGGTGCCTGGCGTCTCCGAGCTTTATTGATCAAATGGTTAGGTCTTCGCTCAACATACGGTGCATTACGAAGTGAGCTTCCAATACTGAGAAAGGTGGTGGAGAAGGGGACAGTCCTGCTCGTCATCCACGTTCTGCCCATAAGGTGGACTCAGGTGAGTTTTTGGTTTAAAGAAGCCGTCCGTAGGACATGGCACCTGAAAGTAAGCATGTATTGAGATGGGGATTGTGGGAGGAAGGGGGTGGGGAGAACTCTGTGGAAACCCGGCATAAGGCAGGCACCCGCCAATCCCCACACAGATGAAGGACAGTGAGGGACATCATTCTTGGGGTCTGAGCAGAAGGGAGCCACCACTTTCTCGAGGGGCGGCGCACTCTTTCCTGACACTGATGTCTAAGAAAGCTTCTGATCACCGTGTTTAGCGGCCGGGCTGGAGTTGTTTTTGTTTTGTTTACATAATGGAACGTTCCTCAGTGTTCCACCTGAAGAAGTGGCACCGGCCTTCTCTGTGTGACTCCTTACGGTCACCTGGGTGAAAAGCAAAGCAAACGCAAATGCCGGTCCTGTGCTGACATTTCCAAGGTCGCCGAGGTGGTGGCACGTAGGGAGCTCGCCTCGCGGGTGGAGAAGCGTGTCTGCTTTGGAGTTGGACAGGCGTGATTCCAACACGCCCCTGTGAGTTGGGGGCCTTGGGGAGGCGGCTTGACTTCCCCGGGCCACCTGTGGGTCAGTAATAGTCTAGAAGGATTCAAGATGGCATGTGCCAAGTGCCTGGCAAAGAGTAACACTCCGCAGATGCTGGCGGGAGTGATTATTACTGGGTGAGCCTCCCTGAATCAGCGGGACGTACGGTGGGCCTTTGGGGGCCTGGACAGCAGGTGCCAGCGTGGCCCGGGGCCTCTTTCTGTCCCTGGCCGGTTAGGCCGGCCTTGCTGGATTGGCGGCTCCACGCTGTCTGCATCCAGCTCCCCCCGTGCCCGGGGTCCGCACCAGTGGATGGAGGGAGAGCCTCAGTGTGGACCACAGGTGGCAGAGTTTCGGGATTCAGTGTGTTCCTGCGCTGAGGACCCAGACCCCACTGTCCTGGGCAGGCCGGAACGACTTCGTGGCGAGGGCAGTGGGGACAGGCTCTGAGGTCCCAGGGCACCGTTCCCTGCGTCCGCGCCGTGCATTCCCGTCGTGGTCTTCCTGTGGTGAGTGAAGCCCACGTGCTCTGTGTGTCCCAGTCCCTCTGCTCTGGCAGTGTTGTTGGCATTAAATCTGAGTCCTCTGGTCCCCCGGGCACCGGTCATTCCGAGGGAGCCAGACCCACGTGGACTGGGACCCCAAAGGAGAGTTCGCCCCTCTGCTGGAGGCTGCAGGGTCGTCACTGGGTGGGTGGCACCTTTTGTCATCTCCACCTGTGCGGCTTTGGGGAAAGAGAGCATCCGCGTCATGGCTGGAACCTGCTCAGTTTGCAGAGCTGGGCAGTGGGGGCGGGTCACAGCCAAAAACCTTCAGGCAGGAA
>NW_011899009.1:0-1016 GCF_000151845.1 Pteropus vampyrus | reverse complement strand
AATAGCAAAGAACGGGTACCTCTAAGAAAGAAAAAGAAGGCTTTTCGAAAAGTACCCGGTTCGCCACGGAGATCCAAGAACGGTGTCGCAAGTAGGCAAAAGAAAAGCTTTTATCTTAACCGCATGTGTACATCGTGAACCCAGCTGGGATCCTCGGGCACCACGGTGCGTGTGTGCGTGTGTGTGTGCGTGTGTGCGTGTGTGTGCGCGCGCGCGTGCGCGTGCATGTGTGTGTGTGTGCGCGCGCGCGCGCGTGCATGTGTGTGCGTGTGTGTGTGCGTGTGTGTGTGTGTGCGCGCGCGTGCACGCATGCGATCTTGCATGGTGCTGTATAACGTGAGACAGTCTCACCTTAGGTTTCATGGGGCACAGGTCGTGCTGTGCGTTCACAGTCTGGCTCGTGTGTCATGCACCTTTATTGATAGTTTATCGCGGGACAGGCCCTATTCTGGCCTTGGGACGTCGAATACACGAGGCAGAGCAGACCCAGCCCCCAGCAGCCCGGGCGTCTCATCCGACAGCGTCCAGGGCCATGTGGGGGATGAAGCATTGAGGAAGGACGGACAAGAAACAAACTGACAAGTAAATTAATAAACCCTAAGTTTAACCATGAGGAAACCATCATAGAAACCTGAATTGGGGAACATTCTCTGATGTCCGTGCGTGGGATGCCTCAGCAGTGTCAGGGTCGTCAAGAATCGAGAATAGTCTGAGAAATGGACACAGAGGCCTCAATGGACATGGAGGTGTCACAGAACACAGTGTCCTGGATGAGGTCCGGGAACTGTGAAAGGACGTTAGAGAAAACGAGTCAAATCCGGGTACTGTGAGGTCTGTCTGTTCCCGACGGAGACAGATGTCCCCCAGCGATGCAAGATGTCAGCGGCCAGGGGAGATGTCGGTACCCAAACTGTCTTTGCGACTGTCTGTTCTTCTAAAACTATCCTTAGATTTATGTTTATTTCAAACTCTTTAAGAGCGAAGGCGACGGGTCGGAAAATGTCAGGTGACGAGGA
>NW_011899008.1:3384-6197 GCF_000151845.1 Pteropus vampyrus | reverse complement strand
ATTTCAAATAAAAGAATGAAAATAATCCTAATCAGAAATATCAGTGGATTTATGCTTACTTTATGCTGTGAAATTGATTTAGTTTGGAACTACATTTGAGGAGGGGCTGGATGGGGGAGTGAGTACCACAATCTTTCTTTTGGACAGCTAAACACTTGAATCTGGCCCTGTGGACACCTTTTCTAGTGAGCAAAACAAAGAAAAAGGGGACTTTGTGTCAGACAGGTAATCCAGATACTCGCCAAAGGCCTGAAAGTGAGCCAGGCATAATGCGTTTAAAGAGTGAGTGAGACATAGCTAAGGAAATGTGTGTAAAATATGGATTTAATCTTGAACAAGGTGAAAAAAAAATAATCAAATGCTCTCTGATTAAATGTCAAATGGCTTCAAAGAAAAAAATTTTTCTCCAAATAGTATTAGAGCACTCTATGTAACTAGACTCTGAGCATATGGGGATATGGAGGGTATGTTTGCTGCTACAGAGAAGGACATCTAGGCAGAGAAAAAGATGGGCAAAGGCAGGAAGAATAAGCCAGGTGGTCTCCACTCAGCCTTTCTCACTTGACAACCACGTTGATGTCCTTCCTTGAACTTGTTCATACTTCATCCTTTATGGTGTTTCCCAACTCCAATCTCCATTCCGATATGGTCAAAATAAGTTCAGAGGAGAGAGCGCTCCATGACTAGGTTACTAGTAACTCCAAATATCACTGTTAGATACAAGGATGATAGGCAAATAGGCTTTATTTTTACTCTGGATATGCACAGAGCTTGGAGGTATGTTTTTCACACTCTGTCATACTATTCGAAGTTATAAGCAGAAAGGAAAGGAATTAGAAATTGTTAGGCTTGAATAATGTTGGGAAAAATGTTTTATTGAAAAGGCAAGTCCGAAGATATTAAAGATACAGATTTATCTTAGTTTTTGCTCTTGAGATCATTAGTGTACTAAACATCAATATAATAATGTTTTTGAAATACCAGCAATGATTACTTTATGTGACTTCATAAAGTTAGATACATGAACAGATTAGGTACTTAAGGGTTAGGCTTTGAAGCTGAGTTTGAATATGAGCTCCACTGTATTCTAACTGAGTGACCTTGGATGAGTTGCCTAACCAAGCTGAGTTTCAGTTTCCTCATCTATAAAATGAGGCAATTATGCTTTCTTCAGAGGTTTCCTATGAGGAATAAATGTTACAATGTAATCAAACAGTATAGTGCCTTAAACAGTACCAAATACTCAGAAAATGGTGACAGCGGTGTAGAGGTGGTGATTACTCAACATCGAATCTATAATAGAATGTTTTGTATTTGTGTAACAATGGCATTGTAGTGAGTTGCATGTACAAACACCCAACTTCAATGGCTAAACCAAATTGTGTTGTAGTTTTCTCATTTCAAGAAGAGATACTTGTATGACTGCCGGAGTAAATCCTCAAGCACTCCTTCCACCTTTCTGTCCTGCACCCTTAGCATATGACTCTAACCTTCACAGTTGCAAGATTCTTCTTCCCCTGCAGGAATCATGCCCATGCTCCAGTAGAAAGAAGACAAAGGACAAATGGCAGAAGACGTAGGCTGGATGAATCTGTTACTATTTTCTTTAATCAAGAAAACAAAGGTTTTCTTAGCTAAATCCAGTGGACTACTTCTTATACCTCACCTGCTGGAATTCAGTCTAGTGAGCACGACTGGTACAGGGATATACCTGGGAGCCTGAGAAACTATCATTTTTAGTTAGGAACATTTGCTTCCTCAAGCAAAGTTGTGGTTCTGATAATAAGGAAAGAAGGGAAGAATAGATACTGAATAGGCATCTAGCGGTGCCTGCCATAGTTTGGCACTAAGGATTACTTGCTGCCTTCTCCTCCACATGTTTAAAGCCTTCGTAATGAGAGAGAGAGGGAGAGAACATATAGTATGGCCTGATTTAATAGAGGAGCTGGACTGTGGCTCAGAAAAACCGAGTATCTCTTTAGGAGGAAACAAACATTAAATGCTAGGCAAGAATTTTTATCTCCTCTAAAATCATCTCCAGTCATAGAAGGCAGCATGATGTATGGTTAAAAACAAGGCTCAGGAATCAAGCAGTCATGACTTGGAATTCTGGCCATGTCCCTACTTGAGTGTATAACTTTTGATAAGTTATTTAATCTCTTTAGAATGTAGACTCCTATGAAGGGAGGAGCTTTGTCAGTTTCGCCACTACCGTGTCCTCATCCTCAAGGAGAGAGCTTTCCTGCAGTAGACGCTCAGATATTTGTTGGATGGATGGCTGAATGAACTTCTCTGAACCCTAGATTCCTCAGCAATGAAAGGAATTAATAGAGACCATGTTTAGAGGTTGTCATGAGGATTAAATAAGAGGAAATGTTTTATAGAACACTCCATTGACTCTATCATGAGGAAATACAATTTCATTTGGTGCTCCCCCAAGTCTCCCTGAACTTGAGTTCTGTGGACTTTTCCTGAGGTCTATTCAGCTAGATGTTCATCTCCAAGTCTGTTGACTTCTTAGGTAAGCTGCACTGTTATGATACCATTCGAGTTTAATACCAATGCATTTAAAGCAAATATCCATGTAGTATATTTCCAAAATGTGTTAAATGGAGAGGTGAAGGTGTGAGTAGTACACATCTGTGTGCAGGTGTGTATACACACATGCAATGGTAGCTTTATTTTGGATAAAACTTTGCCAAGCTTTCAAAATCATCTATTTAAAACAAGACGTGTTAGTAATTAAAGGTTAGCACACTAAATTAGCAGTAAATTAATATTCATTTCTGTGCTAGTATACTAGGGTGGCAGGA
>NW_011899008.1:0-1994 GCF_000151845.1 Pteropus vampyrus | reverse complement strand
CTCTCCACTATAGGTCTCTACAAGCAGTAAGATGAGTTCATAGTAATGGCGGTATAGAGGAAGTAATAATAGTAACAACAGAAATATCAGCTATTGTTTATTGAGCTCTTCCTTTGAACCAGATATTGAGATATTATACTAAGCATTTTCATGGATTATCTTTTTTATTCTCAAAATTGTCCTATGAGACAAATGCTATTATCATCCCTATTTTTCAGAAGAGGAAATTGAAGATCAGAGAGGAGATTTGTTTAAGAAGTATTAGATGACTGAGCTGTATTTCAACCTAAGTGTCAGACTTTATTGCTTGTGTTCTAACCACTACTCTAGCCTGCTTCCCTTGAGGAAAAAGAGAAAGGAGACATCAGTTCTGTTAACATCATAAGAGGACCAAACACTGGACATGGGGACATTTGAACCTTCTAATGAAACAGACAAATCAGATTTCACATCAAGTTTGGTTTGTCTTCTCCTTTTGGGCAAGCTCCAAGCTGAGGACATGGCCTTGCTTGAAAAGTGCGTGGGTTTCTTGGGCTCCTCAGACGGGACTTTGAAACACAGAAATAAAGGCAGGGTGATATACTGAAGCAAGCACTTTCTGCAAGTCAATGTGCTCAGTTCTGGAGCATATCTACCTCCAACAACCCTGTGATGTAAGTGTTGAAACCCTCTTCCTATAGATGAAGCATCTAAAGCATGCTGATGCTTAGATAACTCTCACACATTTCCCCACCATGAATGAGAAATAAGGGCAGGGTCATGCACAGGTCCATCTGACTCCAAAGTCTGTGGCACTGGAAATCAGAACTCAGGAAGGTAACTGCGAGTTTGCAATCCTTGCTCACACCTCCTCACCTGAGCCACCTCCTGCCTGTGTCATTCCATTTGCCTGTACCTGGACCCTTTGTTCTCTCCCAGGACCGTGCGATCCTTTAGAGTTCCTCAGATGAGTTGTGTTGCTCCTAAGAGGCTATGTTAGAAACCTATGTGGCTGTTATTGGTTGTCGCAGTGATGGACAGTGTCGTGACTTGCATGTAGTAGGTGAGAATTAGAAATGCTAGATGTCCTGAATGTCCTGGCCAGTGTCATGTACTAAAAAGCCCTAGTTCCTATAAGACTTCCAGATGTCACTCAGAATTTCATGCAAGTGCCAACATAATTTATGCCTACCCAAGCCTTGAACTTGACTCTAATTTACATATAAAGTATATAATATTTGCACCAAGGTTTTGAAATACACTTTCCCAGGAATGCAGCTACTGGGTAAATACAAGACAATGTACTTTATTTTACATGAAAAGCCTTTTACTAGCACACTTTCAGGTGTTCTAAACCCACTTTGGGATCTGTATTAGTTTCCTATTGCTGCATAACAAATTACCGCAAATTTAAAACAGTACACATTTATCTCACCATTTCTATAGGTCAAAATCTAGCATAGCTTAGCTGAGGCTCCAGGGTCTCTCACAGTCTACAATCACAGCATCGGCCCGGGCTGGAGTCTCATCTGAAAGCTCAACTGGGGAAGGATTCACTTTCAGCCTCATTCAGGTTACTGGCAGAATTCACACAGTTTGACAGTTTGCCTCAGTTCCTTGCTGGCTGTCAGCCAGGGGCTGTCCTCAGTTCCTTGACATGTGACTCTCCAGAGGGCAGCTCACACATGACAGCTTACTTCATCAATGCAAGCAACAAGAGTCTCCTAGCATCATGGAAGGTACAGTCTTTAGTAATGATTATGGAAGTGACATCCCATTGCCTTTGCTATATTCTATTGATTAGAAGCAAGTCCTGGCCAGGAAGCAGTGAGAGGGGATTACACAAGTGCAAGAAGATGAGCAGGCACAGGGGTCATTGGGGCCATCTTAGAGTCTGCCCATCACAAGGGCAAAGGTTGAGCTCTACAGCCTCATACCAACATTTAGGAGAGGAACACTACACAATATCTTCCATCAGAGGGAAGTGTTTGAATAGACTTTGAGGGCTGCTGTTA
>NW_011899007.1:5550-6187 GCF_000151845.1 Pteropus vampyrus | reverse complement strand
GAATTTGACAAAAAACTTAAATTTATAAAAACAGCTTTTAACACAAGCAGGGAAAGAAAGAAAAACCTCTCCAAGGAAGTGTCTGAACCGAAGGGATGGCTCAGCGTTTGAAGAAGAAAATCAAGTGCTGAAAAACCTCCTTGTTAACTCGCATCACAGGAAGGACGTGAATTAAAGAACCTGCCAGAGAACCAGGCCTCCCTGGACACGAGATGGGCGTGGGGAGATCTGGGGGCAAGTTCCAGAGTAGACCCAGGCCCTGAGCACAGGGGTGTCCCTGGCTGAGTGTGAGACGGTTACTCTGCTGAGAGTTGGAGGTGGAGGCACCCGAGGCCACGCCCAGCGGCGGTGTCACCTGGGCCTGGCTGCAGAGCTGCTACCTCGGAGTGTGGGGCTCCTCCTGGAAGTTTGTGCTCACGGTTCCACCGCATCCAGGGGTGACGTCCCCACACACAACGACCCCAGGGGGGCATAAAAGGGAGCTGGGGTGGAATTCGTGTCACCTCCTGGGGTGAAGGCGCATGTGCTTCATGACGTACATAAGTTTTAAATAAATAATTGTGTTGGAATGCAAAAAAAAAAAAAAAAAATCGGGCATATTTTCATTAGAAGAAGAATAAACTATAAAACATAAATA
>NW_011899007.1:0-2255 GCF_000151845.1 Pteropus vampyrus | reverse complement strand
GTAAGTTTTTAGAAGGCTTCTAATCAAAGCTCATGATTAATATAAGGTAGATCGTCCTAGGATTTCTTTACATTCATTTTTTTATATCTAAGTTATGCTCATGTATAGTCATTCATATTCTGAATCCTATGTGCAATGTGACACACTAAAAATTCTCTAGAATCACTAATGTGCAAGTTCCACACATCTTTCCAGAAAAATCAGTTAGAAGAAATATTAGCCTAAAGTTTTTCCAATTTGGAGTAACGGAAAAGATGCCATAAGATAACAGCTTAAGTCCTTTAACATTAAAAAAAAAATAAGTACAACTTGAGTTCTCAACATAACTTATTTTTCAGCATCTTTAAATGTAGCAAATGAGTTGAGTTTTCATATTTACATTCTGAATGTATTCCCAGGGAGAAAAAAAATGATTTCAAGCCTTGCGACTTCCAAAGAAGCAGCAATAACTTATTAATTGTGCCCTTGGTGATCCTAAAGTGTGGCATGAGAAACAGCCTCAGAGACTTCTAAAGACGCATAACATCCTCCTGGGGAGAGCAGTAGGAACACGAGGGAGATCTAGCTGTAGAAGTATTTCAAAAAAGCTATTTACATGTCGAAGGAAAGGATTTAATTAATAGTGCTACAGCTGTGAAGTTAATATGCAGATCCGAGGTTCTATCGCAAGGGACCATTATGTATTTTTTAAACAAGTCACTCAGTCCTGCATTTTTCCCTTTTACAGCTCTTGTGTAGTAATAAATATATGTCTCAAAGGTTTTCAGGATGAAGCTCGTGATGCCTGTTAATTTTTTCAATAATAATAAAGATGATGATGTTGATGGCAATGATAAGATTTACCATTTATTGCGACATCACAATATGCCCAGACCCTAAGTCCTTTATATGCACTATCTTATTTAATTCTTTCAATAACCCAGTAAAATTAGTGCTGCGCTTTCCTCATTTTGCAGAAAAGGAAACTGAGGCTCCAGTAGATGACGAAAGTATGGACACTTTTGGTCACCCACCCGCATCATTTTGATTCCTCCACACATGCACACATTGCTTAAAACCACACATGCTTTTCCTTCAAGTTCTGGAAAGGAATCAGGACCCTCAGCACCACAGTAACATATGATGCAGACCTGGTTGGCAGATGAGATAACAGCAAAGGGAAAATCTGGAGGCGGTGATCAAGAACCCCCATAACAGGCCAGATGTCTGACTATTCGCGCCCATGAGAATGTAGAGTTTTAGTCACTCAGAACGGTTAGGCAGTGCCTGTCATTAGAATAACACCAAAATCCATAGAGATGTTGGGGAAATTAATAACACCCAATCCATAGAAACGAATCCAGTTTTTAGAGAAAAATTCACTATTTTAGAGTGAATATTTTGGGCAAAAGTCAAGGTATAGGGAGGCTTCTATTAACCTATCCAAGTGGGTAATTCCAAGATATGCTTTCATGAACTAGAAAGGGATGGAAGAGCTCTAGAAAGTTAGTAAACAAGCATATATAGACAAGAAATATTTTATGAAATGGAGCCCAACCTGGGCAGTGGCAGAGGTGCTTGGGTTTCTCTGAGGTCTTCAACTCTGCTCTAATTTTTGGAATAGATTTCCTATAGAGTGGAATTGAGGCTAAACTGGCTAACCAGGGAGGTGTTACTAGACTTTGAGGCAGTAAATAGAGGGAGACGAGTGGAAAATCTTTAAGATGCTCCTTTTGGAGTTATCTGTCTTTTTAATGACCTAAAATACTTGGTTGACTGCTAAAAAGCATTTGAATGGATAATAAAATGAGTAATTGAAACTACTATATCCATTTTTTATAACCTTGCACCCCCCAAAATGAGAAAAGACAATCTTTACATGCACACTGATATTAGAGAAGCAGTTCATAAAAGTAACTTGGAGCAGAGGAGAAAAATCAGATTCATGTGCAGCAAATGAATGCTATTATTATTATTATTATATTTTTATAACTTCACAGGATTGTTTGGAAGCTTATCTGAGTTACCACATATGACATGCTTAAAAGAATGCTAAAAACCCAACAAACACATTTACTATCATTATTGGCAAATCTGGTCCTATTTTTATATTTCACATAGATTCAGTGGGGTTAAATGATTGCCTACGGGCCCATAGTTAATAAGTGTTAAAGATAAGATTCGAACGAACGACTTATGATTTGAAAGAAAGAGTTATGATTTGCAATTCTGTCTTCCTTCAACGCACTATGATGCCAATTACATAGGACAAAATT
>NW_011899006.1:877-1227 GCF_000151845.1 Pteropus vampyrus | reverse complement strand
TAATCACCATTTCTTAAATATGCAAAAGCTATACAATGAATTAACAGAAACTTGTATATTATAAATTGTTTATATGATATTAAACATAAAAAAATATTTAAAGTACTGAAATATTTATCAGAAAAATCAAAAGATAAAGCTAAATTTCAGTTTTCTAGATGACCCCCAAGAGATAAAAATGTTAAATGAAAATAAAAACACACAGTAATTTATTTTATAGGATTTAAGTCACTGCCACTATATCCTTAAAAATAAACTTTAATGGATTAAACCTATATAAAATTAAATCTCTAGAGTTTTGCATAAAATAACTACTACTGTTAAAAGGTAAACAATTTTTAAGCAGTCTT
>NW_011899006.1:0-827 GCF_000151845.1 Pteropus vampyrus | reverse complement strand
ACTTTAATGGATTAAACCTATATAAAATTAAATCTCTAGAGTTTTGCATAAAATAACTACTACTGTTAAAAGGTAAACAATTTTTAAGCAGTCTTTATTTTTACAGTAATTGCTGTAAGAATCATGTACCTCATCTGTGAAACGGGTGGTATAACAACGACTCAACAAAATGTAGTAGATAAATCAAGTACTTTGAGCTCCTGGAGTGATGAATTAAGAATGAAATTTTCTTTTTCTAAAAGATTTTACGTATGAAAAGATGTTCCAAATTATTATCATAGAGCAAAATAATGATAGGCCTTTCAACTTCCTAGCTTAGTGTAATCTAATTTTTCCTTTTAAAAAAGAACGAGTTAATTCAGATGCTCAACAATCTCTCACTGAGCCAAAAGGTTATAAGATGTGAATAAAACAAAAAACAAATCTTATTTTGGTCAGTACATGAAACAGCCTTGGATTTAAAACTCATAAATCAAAAATCAAAACCAATATAAAGCAACTTTGTTTTATTACCTGTAAAATAGCCACTTCATTACGGAGTTGACTTTCCTGTTTTGTGGGAAATCTCATCTTATCAATTACTTTAATAGCCACATCCCTTCCAGTCTTTCTATGTTTTCCTATTTAAAAAAAATTATATATATATATAGAAAAGAAGCAAATTGACAGCTCACATACAAAAGCTTTATCACAAAGTTGTCCAGACTGAAATTTATATGGAATTACTCTTACGTTTCTTTTCTTTGGTTCATTTTGTCCTTTCTCCTTCACTCATCTTTAATTTTGAGAAATAAATTATGTTTTCCCTCTACAGTATTTGCTCCTAA
>NW_011899005.1:2687-4845 GCF_000151845.1 Pteropus vampyrus | reverse complement strand
GTTACTACCTGATACATTTTTGTTACCTATCGCCCGGGTAGCCTATACCTTCCAAGTGTCCTCTTTACTGCATTTAACCAAAAGAATGTGTATGGTTGGAATTACATTCATTGTGACCAGTTCAAGAAGGAATACATTTTTATTTTAAATATTGTGCATAATAGGTCATATTCACTGGTGTTGTTAAATGTTTTGGTCTATGATGAGCATCAAAGAAAAACACACACAATGAAATATAAAACAATTTGTACTGCAGTGAATTACTGTTAATGGTTCTTATTAACAAAACTAAAAAAAAAAGATGTGAAGCTATATATCAGCTCAGAATGAGTCGTTAGATGAAACTATAGTAATAACTGTGATGATTGAGGAGATGGTGGCAATGATTTGTGTGCGTGTGTGTATGTGTGTGTGTGTGTGTATGTGTATTTTGTGCTTGTCTGCCCAACCGAAACACAGCATCCTGCATCTTTTCAAGCAAAAATTAAAATCATTTATTATAAAAGCAGACTTTTACAATAACAATAATACAAAAGAAAATCTCTGCACTCTGGCCAAGCTCTCAAGTAGAAGGCCAGGATTCTAATGAGAATACCTATAAAAGGATATCTGCGAATTCACACACAAAAATATCGACTTGAAATTTCTTGCACATCTTCTAGCTTTTCTCAATAACTGTGTTTTGTTAACACTGTCTGCTGAGCTCTGATGACACCTGGTAACTGGAATATGTTGTTAACTGAACCGTTAGAAGTACTAGTGCTTGCAGCTAATGCATTCTCAGAGCTGCACAGTATGAACACAGCGGGTGTAAAGTAAAAGCAATAATAAAAAATTGAACAAACCTTAAGTGCTATGATTACTACTGTAGGCCAGTTTTTATCATCTCTTTTGAAAAGCTGCTGCTTAAATTTCCTGTGTCTAAAAGTATTGATAGCAATATTAGCCTCATATTTTCTTTCTTAGTGATGGGAACTATATACCATATTTTTTAAAGCAAGTAATATTTGAAAGTACTTTCCCAGAGAGGGTGGACTATTTAATCTATGAATAAAATTATCTGAAGATACTGAGAAGATTCCTTCAAATAATCTAATAACTGACAAGAAAAATTCAATATAGTAATAACTAAGAGTTTTAACATCGACTTTCCTCTAGGGAACTTGTACCCATTGATTAGTTTTGCATCCTTATCAGTAAAAGGAGGACAAAGGCTTGTTTTAGAGGTAGAAACTCTGAGTGGCAGAAAGTTTTGCACTGATGATTGAAGAGAAGAATGATGATAATCAAATTCTAATTTCAGCAGTCTATTAGTTATTCAAGACTATGTTTTGAGTTTAAATTTATTTCTACCTAGTTAGATACAGATAGATACAGATATTTAGATGTAGATACAGAGACAGAGATAGATATATACCACCTAAAAGCAAGAAACAAAGGTGAGTTTATTTGAATCAAATTATTCCAAGTAAATAATATATTTTACCTAATTACAGAGAAAATGTTGCTTTCACAGTTTAATGTTAAAATTTTTGTTTCCTTTAGTAATGTATGAGATGAAAGCTTTAAAAACTATTAGGAAATATAAATCTTACATGTATATGAAGTGTTTTACAAAAGAATGTCTACACCGATATGTTCATGTCACTGTATATTCATTCTGTACACATTTTCCTACATCCTGCATCTGACCCATCAACACATTCTGTCTTCTGTAACTTTGAGATATGTTTATTTAGAAGTAAATCACTTCTTACACCTCTAATTCTATTAATCTGGTCCAAGTTATCATGCAACAGCCTCCTACCATAATCTCTCATTTGAATTACTGTCACAGCCTCCTAACTGACCACTGCTCTTGCACCACATTGGCCTATTTTAATAGAGCATCACAGAGATACCATTAGATCTTGTCAGTCAAAACATTCCAGTGGTCCCAATCTGACTTAAAGTAAAAGCTAGGTCTTTACAATGCTCTACTAGACACTAACGGATATTATTTCTTAATATCCTTCCTTTTGATCACTGTGCTCCAGACACAACCACCTCTTTGCAGCTCTTTAAATATGCCAGTCACACTCCTACCTCAAGTCTTTCATACTTGTTATGCATTCTGCCTGGAGTGTTATTCCCTTTGATAACAGTTTTACTGCTTTCT
>NW_011899005.1:0-467 GCF_000151845.1 Pteropus vampyrus | reverse complement strand
AAGGCTATTTATTAAAAGCTAGAATCTTGCAATATCTTCTTAAAATTCTTCTTCTTTTTTTTTTTTAGGTGAGACAACCCTTGTTTGACCTCACAGATTGCAAGGACTTCATCAGTTTACAATCCCTAATTTTTTAAGGTTTATTTTTTATGCCTACAGTATCTGGTCTTCCTAGGTGGTCTCCCATCCAAGTACTAACCAGGTCTGATCCTGCTTAGCTTCTGAGATCAGACAGGATAGGACTTGTTCAGGATAGCATGGCCATAGACATAAAACTCTTTACTTCCCTCCTAAATAGAAGTCCCTTCTATTAAACTGCATTTGACATTGTTGCAGAGGAATTAATTCCTTCTTCTAGCATATCTCTTGACGTAAAAATGATAAGTTTTTGGTAAAAATTCATCAAGTGCACATTAACAATTTGCATATTTTTATGGTCAGAGGAAGAAAGGCTCTACTTATCTCTT
>NW_011899004.1:2827-6778 GCF_000151845.1 Pteropus vampyrus | reverse complement strand
GACACTTCCAGGGCTACTGCACTGCTTCCCGTAATTTTTTCCTCCATCTTTACTCGATCTACTCTCCCTTCCTCACCAGAGCATTCCAGGACCATCAGGCACCAGTGAGCCAAACTTCTGATCACTCTTCCAATAACCATTTAGCTAAATATGAGAGAAACAGTAGCTCTTTTTTCTCCGAACCCCAGCTAAAGAAGAAAGGTTTTCACCTCAGAGCAACTTCCTCCTCACAGATAAATCTCTCACCCTAGTGACAATGACAGCTGGGTTTCCCTGACTTTCTGCCTCCCAGGCCCCTTGCTAAAGTGAGGGCTTTGAATCATTCAACTAATTTATTACAAAGGGAGGGAGTTAGCACTAAGGAGTCTTCACGGAGTAGCCTTTTCGAATGATGAGACCATTTATTTTTTTTTATTTTAATCTGTCTACAAACTCTTGAATTTAAACCCTATTACTTATTCACCATGCTTAGGGTTATCTGCCTCAGGATCTTAGCCAGAGCTCCATTTGGAAGCCTCAGAGAGATAGACAAGATTTACCTGTAGATGTTTACCAATAGATTAGGATTTGAGGGTTGCTCAAAGAGACCTACTCACTCCCCATAGAGATCCTTCCTAAGACCTATGAACACTGGAAACTCCTTTCCTACAGAGCAGAGCCCAGTCGAAGCATTCTGTCTTTGAAATCTCTCTTTTCAATCCACCTCTTCAACTTCCACCTCCTGGTCACTCGCCTCATAGATTTGCTCCAGCGCATAGAACAAGCAGAAATTTCCTAATGTTCGCAGGCCTTTCCACCTCTGGGCCTTTGCTGCTGCTATTTTCTCTGCCAGTGATGCTATACTAGTTATTTATTAACTTAACAATATTACTACAAACTTAGTGGTTTAAAGCAATACACATTTATTATCTCGTAATTTTTGTGGTGTCATCTCAAGATTCAACTGGAAAAGGATCCACTTCCCAGCTTACACGGTTGTCAGTAAGATTCAGGCCCTTGCACGTGGTCAATTTTTTGCTGACTGTCAATCAAAGGATGCCATCATTGGTTGATCATTGGCCAGAGCCTGCCCTGGTTCCCTGCTATATGGCTTCCCCAACATGACTGCTTGCTTCTTTAAAGCCAGCAAGAGGAAGCTGTTCTGATAAGACAAGGATTATGGTCTTATGTCTTGTAATCGTGGAAGGGACATCGATCATCTTTGCATATTCTATTGGTTAGAAGGAAGTCACAAGGCCTGCCTGCATTTAAGGGTCGGGGATTACACAAGGGCACGAACATCAGGAGGAGGGGATCATGAGGCCACTTTAGCATCTGTCTGCTGCACATGCCCTTCTCCCAATCTCCCTAACTACTCTACGAACCTGAGCCTAAACAGATTTCATGAAAGCTACCTTTAACCATCCCAATCAGACTTTTTTCTTTTCTGAGATCCCACAAGATTTTGCTTAAATTGTTCTTTGGTATTTCATTCATTCATTGAGACATTTAACAAATACATTTTGAATATCTACTATATGCCTGATACTAGAGGTAGTATAGTATTAGTAGTTAAGTTTGCAAGTTCTGGAATCAGAGGCTCTCGGTCCAAATTCTGTGTCTACTACTCCGTTCTGTGTCTCAGTTTATTCACCTGTAAATAATATCACCAGATATATAGAGTTGCAGGTGAGGTTTAAATAAAATCACACATATAAGAAGCTTAACATGGAGCTGGACTTACAGTAAGAAATCAGTAATTATTAAATCTTATGTTAAGTGCTGGAGAACTGAGAGTGATTCAGTGGGATGCTGTCCACATCGGAGCCCATGCATCCTGCCTTTTTCATGAGTGTTTATGTGTGTGCCTTACCTTCAGCAGGTTGTCTGTGACTTCACTGAGGGCAGATCCCAGTCTTAGTCCTCTCTGCTATCCTTAGCGCAAGGTCTGAAACACTCAAGGCTTCAGCAACTGAGTGTGGAAGGGGTAGGTCTCCAAACAATGTCCATGGACAGCATATCATCATCAACACGACCAATTAATCTGAGTGCACCTGCAATTCTGGTCTTCCACATTTGTCATGTGCAGTGTGTTCAGATGTAACATTATAAAACTGATGAGAAATTATGGCAGACTGGGTGTTCTTCCTTTCTCTTCTCCTGCTTACTGCTTGGCAAATGCAGGTTACTAGTGTGTCCTGAGGATGAATTTCTCAGCATGAGAACACGGGTAGTTGGGGCTGGGAGCAGGTGGGCAGAGAGTGAAAGGCAGTGGCTGAGTGGGAAGAAGAGCCAGAGCCCCTGAAACCACACAGTGGACATTGGCTTTTTATTTTGTGCTTGCTTAGAATCTAATTTCTCCTTTCCTATTTTGCAAGAACCTTCACTATGTGGGTCAAACTGAGAGGAGGAGTCTCACACAGAGAAAGTCAAAGGCCCAGCCATCCCCCTTCTACGTCCTGGTTTTCAGGGCCTGGACACCAAGGCATATTTTGGCTGTAAGCTGCCAGCTTGGTTAACCCTGGTTATCTTCGGTTATCTCCAGAGTTCTAGACAGCTCAGAAAGGCCAACCCATCAAGCATATTTGCACCCCATTTCAACCTCCGAGATATTTGTCCATCTTGGGACTGTGAAGAACTTGATTCATAACAGAATCAATGAGGGTGTGACCTCTGCAATCAGCATTCCCTCAGCTCATGCTTTGCTTCCCAGTCTCCTCTTATTTTCTTTCTTTCTTTCTTTCTTTCTTTCTTTCTTTCTTTCTTTCTTTCTTTCTTTCTTTCTTTCTTTCTTTCTTTCTTTCTTTCTTTCTTTATTTACTTACTTACTTACTTACTTACTTACTTACTTACTTACTTACTTACTTACTTATGGGGAAGTTGAGGATGAGAATCAAATTGCAATTAGCTGCCTGCATTTACTGTCGGGGTCTGCATCCAGCTCATTGGGACTGTTCACAGCACTCATACACCAAATGTGTCACCAGGGGCTGATTGCAGCCTCAAAGACAGGGAGCAGGAGAGGAGAATTGGACCTTAAGGAAGTCAGAAAAACAACTTTAAAAAGAGAAGTAGCTACTTTTAAAAATTAGGATTCTCAAACTGGAAAGAAATCTAGAAATAAATCAAAGAGTTGGAACCAACCTCAGGAGTTGTCTAGTCAGAAATTCTCATGAATTCTTAACAAACAAGATAAAATTTATAAATAACTTTATTGTTTGTTCCAAGAATGTTCTGAAAGACTAATCAGCTCTTCAGTAGAAAACATCAAATGACAGTTTACATCCCAAGTTTACTCCTTGAACCCCTTGCCCTCAAAGTCCTCGTCTTGCTGAGTCCACCAGTCCTGAATGCCATGAGCCTTATCCAATCTTAATCAAGCACTGGCCTCTGCCTAGTTGAAAGACTCATCTTAAACCAGACTTCAAAATCCCAGTAAGGATCTTGACTTTGTTGCACTTCCTCCTGGATACTCCTAAGACTCTTTTGAAGTAACACTCTCCCTTACTACAGTTAAAATAAATTTGTTTTTTTCTTATCAACAAGTTGCTTTGATAATATCTTACCGAGACAGCATTTGACACTAGTAAACAATAGAAAAAGAAGGAGCGTCGCCTTGCTGCCTTACTTTAGCTTGCTGGGGAGTATCACTTTCATTCACTCTAACCTCCCAAGTCTCCTCACCAGTGGACTGTGAAGAATCCCCTCCTCTCAGAATTTCCAAAGGGCTCTGGGGGCCATCTTCTTCCATACTCTCTCATCTTCTTGCACTAGGGTTTTTCTCTAGCTTGAGAGAAGAGAAGCTCATTGGGGGTTGCAGAAGCAGAGACAAAAAGCACAAGACATTAACGTCCTCACCATAGTCCTGCTAGCTCATTCATTGATTCATTCACTCGATAAATGTTTCGTGAGCCTTTTCTCTGTTCCAGGCACTATGGTAGGCCCTGGGGATATAATAATAAATTAGAGAGG
>NW_011899004.1:0-372 GCF_000151845.1 Pteropus vampyrus | reverse complement strand
CTGGTCCAGAGGCCTCTGGCTGCTCAGTGCCCTGCTCTGAAAGATCTGCTGTTCCTAAAGGAATCCTTCTAGCCTTTTTTTTCTAGCACATTCTCTCCCCCCCACCCCCCGCCCCCGCATCCCCCAAATTTATTGCCTCTGCTGAGCCAGACTGGATTGAGCAGATCAATGACATTAATTTGCACTGAGGAAAGTCAGTGATTTTTCCCTTTAGGTATAATGAGGCTGCCTCGGGCTCATGGTCAGATTCTTTATCTCCTCTGCAGAAGGTTCTTCAGAAGAATCAGATTATCCTGGAGGAGAAAGGGGCTTCTAGAAGAGTTTATTTTATCCAATTTCTTCACTATGCAGATGAAAGCACAGACACAGAGT
>NW_011899003.1:2058-3915 GCF_000151845.1 Pteropus vampyrus | reverse complement strand
TTATTGTAAAAGAAATGACAGAAGTTGGTGAGAGTTATGGTCTGAATGTTTGTGTCCTCAGATTTATATGTTGGCCTTTGGGAGATACTTAGTCATGAGAGTGGTGCCCTCATGCTTGGGATTAGGACCTCATAAAAAGGACTACAAAGATCCCTAGTTTCTTCCATAATGTAAGGACACAGTAAGAAGGCACCAGCTATGAGCCAGAAAGAGGGCTCTCACCAACCATGTTGGCACCCTGATCTTGAACTTCCAGCCCCCAGAACTGTGAGAATTCATTTTCTGTTATTTATAGGCCACCCTATCTTTGGTATTTTGTTATAGCAGCCTGAACAGCAAGGATGTAGAGAAATTAGAACCCTATACATTGTTAGTGGGAACATAAAATAATTCAGCCAATATGAATAAATGGGTTTAGTGACTCCTCAAAAAGTTAAACATAGGAATTCTGGTCAAGGTGGTAGGTAAATGCTGTGCTTGCCTCCTCCCATGACTACATTAAAATTACAACTAAATTATAGAACAATCAACCTGGAGAATCATCTGAAGACTAGCTGAAGAGAATGCCTATAACTCAGAGTATAAAAAAGAGACTATATCGAGACTGGTAGGAGAGGCAGAGATGTGAATGAGCTCACCCCACTCCAGCATGTGGCATTTGAGCATCGGGAGTGGGGGTGGGGGATATCTCGGCCATGGAGGTCCCCTGGAGAAGTGGAGTACCCCAAACCCACACTGGGGTTCCCCAGCCAGGGTTCCAGTGCCAAGAAGAGGAGTCCCCACAAAATCTGGCTGCGGAAATCAGTGTCTCACCATCTAGGTGAGAAAGAAGGCTGCTGGAAACCCAGATATCCCCTTAAAAGGCCCGTGCACAGACTCACTCACTCACTCACTCACAGACACTCACCTTGGGCTCCAGCAGAGGGACAGCAGTTTGAGAGGTACCAGAGACATACAGGGAAAGACTGAGTTGTGTGGCTTCAAGGTGAGGGGTATGTTAAGCCTTCCTCCTGTGCAGCCTACAGGTGAGTGCCATCTTGCTCTCTCCTCACATGGCTAAATCTAAACCTACATTGGTCTGGTGCAATCCAGTGCTCCACCCTGGCTACTTCCTAGGACCTCAGCTCACCCAACTCACGAATTGCCAGAGGCATATTTGTGGCTAGCCAACCAGCCCCACCCAGCCCTCTTAGTAGGAGGCTCTTTTAGCAGCAATCAACAGGCCTTGGCTCATTCACTTCCAGAGACAATTCAGGTGACAGGTAACCAGCTCCGGCCCAAGCTTCAGTATTTCTTGAACAAATCTCAGGGTCCATAGGCCTGAGGCAGCTAACCTTAATGTGATTTGAGACTTTTGCTAATGACCACAGGCTCAGCAATGGCACAAAACCGGAAATTGCACTAACTTAAGGAATACCACTCTCTCCACCATGGTTACTTCTAGGGATCTCATCTCACCCAACTCACGTACCACCCAACTCCTTCAACTGCTGAGCCTTATGGGGAGTCAGCAGGCAGTCTCTAGTGGCAGCTGGCCTCAGTTCACTGCATGACCTATTCCATGTGCCTCCAGGTCCAGCACAGGCAGCAACCAATCATGGACAGCATTGTAGCTCCTACCAGGTAGTCACGGATGGTCAAAGGCAGTGGCTGACCTTGGCTTGTGTGGGAGACCTTCCCAAGGGGCCCCAGGCCAACACATCCAAAGGCTGATGTCAGACCACAACAGAGCACCACCTGATTAGCCCCACAAGTGGCAAACCCAAAGGGTGTCTCAACAGGCACATGAGCCCACTAAGGGGAATCCTACTCTGTGAGATCAGCCTCCACACAGCAGCTCATATCCTGTGGGCATAG
>NW_011899003.1:0-308 GCF_000151845.1 Pteropus vampyrus | reverse complement strand
CAAGACCACACTAGGCCACAAAACAAGTCTTAATAAATTTAAGGAGACTGAAATCATATCAAGTTTCTTCTCTGACCCAATAGTATGAAACTAGACATCAATTACAAAAAAAAAAAACCACTAAAAAATACACAACTATATGGTGGTTAAACAAAATGCTAATAAACAATGAATGGGTTAGTTGTGAGATCAAGGAAGAAATCAAAAGATATCTTGAGACAAATGATAATAAAACAAAATGAACCAAAATCTGTGGGACACAGAGAAAGCATTCCTAAGAGGAAAACCCATAGCAATACGGGCCTACC
>NW_011899002.1:0-2851 GCF_000151845.1 Pteropus vampyrus | reverse complement strand
AGTTTGGCTCAGGATTATTATCTTTACAGATTAGGGAACAGGCTCAGAATGAGGGGGTGGCTTTCTCAAGCTCCCACAGCTAGTAGAGAGCAGAGTCAGGATTGCAGCCCAGGTGTGTCTGCCTCCCCCTCCCCTGGGTTCTGCAGTGACCCGCTGTGTCAGTCATGAGCCTCGAGCACTTTTGCCTTTGCATGCACCTTCCTCCCTAAAAAATACGAAAAATTGTATTTTACGACCCGTTGGTGTAAACACAAATGTAAATCGGGCTGTATAGCTACATCTTTTTTTCTTCTGATTTTAAAACAAAACATTTTCACGGGCCCCCAACATTGTGTGAATCTAGGTAGTGTGTCTAATGGATCGGTTTGTCTTGATGGGCTGCCTGCCCTCCGAGGGACAGAGTTGTCCCAAGAGAGGCAGTGGAAGAGGAAGAGAGGCCTGACTCAGGTGACGCTTCCTCTTTTCTGCATGACAGTGCTGGTGGCCTCGGTTTATCCCCGAAAGCCCCAGGCCGTGGAGCGACACGTCCTTCCCGTCCTCTGGTACTTTCTGAACAACATGATCGGGAGTGGCATCCTGCCTGGGCATGGCGGGAACATCCGCCCAGCGGTGTGCCGGCTGTCCAGGCGCCTCCAGGAGCAGATGGGCTCCCGGCTGCAGGACCTGGCTGCCGGCCAGCCAAAGCGAGTCCTCAAAACGCTCCAGGAACTCTTAGACACGGAACCCTTGTGAGGCAGCCCCAAGATCGCCGACAGAGGGCTGGCACCCGACAGCGAGACCACCGGCAGCTCATGCCCCTTTCCGCTGGATTAGAGACAGATCTGAAATGGGCGATCATCATTTTTTACCTTACTTTATTTTTGGGATGGCATAATCTGATCTACTTTTTCTTAGAGTTCCAGATGTGCATAGTATATTTTGAAGTAGAAATAAAAGAATTACTTATTTTTCTAAGGTTTTCTTGTCTTCCACTTTTTTAACCTGAGAGAATTTCCCAATAACTAGATTTGTGACAAAAACGAAGCACAACACAACAGCAAAACCAGCTGTAGATAATACTGAGACAAAGAGGGAGAAAAAGTGTAGCACAGACCCACATATCGCAGGACATTTGGGGGCATTGCCCCCCATCTTTGAGCAGCCGGACAAGCCTTTCCTAAAAACTAGAGGTCCTGAGTTGGTCATTCAGATCCAGTCCATTTGTTATTGGCCTGATCTGAGGTGAGCGTAACAGACATCTCTGGGCATTGTGCTTCTGCCTTACAAAATCTGCGCACTGTCCCTTGGTTCTATGCAAACCTTCTAAATGAGATCTGTTGAGCTTATCAAAAGGCAAGGAGAGTTTGACATTTGCATTACTGAAAGCTTTCTCTGGAAGTTGGCATGCTGGCTAGTTTATAAGAGGACTAGAGATGTTTTACACTTGAAATACCATAAATGAAAGCACTCTGTAGAGCATAAAGCTCCACATGACGTGCGAACGTCACGTGGAAGCTCTGGAATTGCACAGGTTACTCCACCTGGGCCGGATCACGAAGCTGGAGGTGTGTTGGATGCAGGGTGGGCCCGGACACGAGGGAGTCGAGAGAAGGTGTTGCCGACTGATGGAGCGGCCAGAGCGATGGTGTCCTGGCCGCGAGGAGGGTGGTGGAGGGCGTTCCGGGCTTGGGCTCTGGGCACAGCAGGAGTGGCTCTGCCTTGACTAGGGTCAGCGGGAGGTTGACAACGTGCGACTAGGCAGAATTAGATCTCAGGTTATCACCTCGAGGATACAGAGGAGGTAAAAGCTGAAGGGATAGTATCCCAGCCCCAGGAGAGGAGCCTAGACCCACAGCGGCACTTGGGGGCCGAGCCAGACGGTGGGGCCTGCGGCTCCGGCCTCACGCCAGTAAGTTTTCCCCTGGCTCTCATCATCCCGGAGCATAGCATCGCTGTGCTGAGCCTCCCCTGGGGAGTCTTGTTCAGGGCAGGCTGGGAAGCCCCAGATTGGTTCACCCATTTATTTCCAAACACCGTGGGTGCCCCTGGCTGAGGAGGCCACTGTTCCATCTTGCCCACGTTGCCAGGTGTAACTAGGCTGCCCCCTCCCCCAGTGCCCTGGGGTGAGGTTGGACATGGCATGGCCTGCTGGGACTTGGGCTTTATCAGGGCTTTAAGTGATTCTGGGTAATGCTAGCCTCTGTGCGAGTGCTTCTCACCTAATCCTGACCCCAGCAGGGGCTTCTCTGCAACCCCCTTCCCCTTTGTTGATTCTGACTGAACCAGGGTAAAGCCTGATAGCCCGGGAGCCATCAAAAATGCTCAAGAGGCTGATTTTAAACATGCGTTAAATTTTACACAATTTAATTGATTTTGTTTGCTCCGAATCTGAGTAAACTTTTTGGATTTGGTCAGGAGATTAAATTTTCTGCTTGTCAAGATCCTATAGCTTTTCAGAATATTTCAGGACTTTTTTTTTAGAACTACAGGAACCCAAAGACGTGAAGTCTGGCAGGGATTTCAAAGGCAGAAAGTAAGCTCAATGTGTTTGTCCTGTCTTCCTGCGTTCCTGTCCTGTCTTCCGAGTACATTTTCGAACCCAGAGCTTCTGTCCCCTGTGCTCTGCACCCACTCGCATGGTGGAGGTGTGTAAAACAACTGAAAACAGCCGAAAAGCAAAGACTAAATCTTTGCCTCGTTCTATTTTCCTTTGCTATTTCAGGTTTTAATCTAGTCCCCCGCAGCCCTGGGCTTTGGGCGATGCCCCTGGCGCAACCTTATTGGGGCTGGGCTGGGCTGGTTCTGGCACCTTGGGAAATTTCAATCTCAAAGGGTTTTCCGCGTTGTTACTTTTAAAACAGAGGGAAGTTAA
>NW_011899001.1:4969-5960 GCF_000151845.1 Pteropus vampyrus | reverse complement strand
TTGGCTTATGTGATTATAGAGGCTGGGAAGTCCAAAATCTGCAGTGTGGGCCAGGAGGCTCAAGACCTAGGAGAGCCAATGGTGCACGCAGCTCCAATCCAAAAGTAGTCTGCTGGAAAATGTTTTCTTTACTCAGGGAGGACTGTATTTTTGTTCCATTCAGGACTTCACTTGATTGAATAAGGCCGATCTACATTACAGAGAGCAAGTTGCTTCACCCAACATTCACTGATTTATTAACACTGATAAATAAGTGTTAATATTTAAAAACACTGAAAGTTGACACATAGAATTAACCATCACACTATCAAAAGCAAAAACAGTGGTAATAGACAGAACCAATAGGTAGAAAATGAAAATAAGAATATTTAAAGGCCTGAACAACTCAATCTACTAAATTGATCCAATCTACACATGTATAAAGCTCTTCTTGCAACAACAGCAGTACACATATTCTTAACAAGTGCACATGAAACATTTATTAAGGTAGGCCAGACAGGAGGGAGGATGGAGGGCTGGGTGAAAAAGGTGAAGGGATTAGAAAGTACAAATTTGTAGTTATAAAATAATCATGAGGATTTAAAGTATAGCATAGGAAATATAGTCGATAATGTTGTAATAATTATGTATAGTGTCAGGTGGGTACTAGACTAATTGGGGGGATCACTTTATAAGTTATATAAATAACTAAGCACTATGTTGTTCACCTGAAACTAATATAAAATAATATTGAATGTCAACTGTAATTGAAAACTAAATAAAAATTTAAAAAAAAAGAGTAAACAAAAAAGATCATATTTTGGAGCATAAAACCAAACTTGTTAATTTAAAGAAAATATGACTCAGAAAAGGTTGTTCTCAAATTATATAAAATCAAATTAAAATTAAAAATCAATAATGATAATAAAACTAAAAAATAACAAAACATCCTTAAAATATTCAAATATTTAAATATGAACTTCTAAATAACCACAAAACAAAAAAAATTAAG
>NW_011899001.1:0-3173 GCF_000151845.1 Pteropus vampyrus | reverse complement strand
GACTCAGGATGATTATGATATGTCAATGTAGGATCATCCTTGGTAAAAATAATATATATCTTCCATTTTGGCAAGTGATAATGGGTGAGGCTATGCAGGTTGGGGGCCCAATATATATAGGGAATTTCTGTATCTTCATGTCAATCTTGTTGTAAATGTAAAAGTACTCTAAAAACTCGTCTTTTTAAAAAATCAAGTCTCTATAAATCAGGGACAGAGATACTTGAAGAAATGCAAAAAAAAGATAATTCATAGGCTAGGAGAAAATATTTGAAAATTCATGAGAAAAAGACATGTATATAAAAATATTTATACATATATATATTTTTGTGAATATATACATATATAAATTCAATAAGCAGACAGTTTACCAAAAAAGATATACAGATGGCAAGTAATCTCATGAAAAGATCTTCATAATTATTTGTCTTTAGGGAAATGCAAATTAAATCAATTATACCATCATTTAGTGGTATAATGAGATACCGCTATATATCCAACAGAACAACTAAGTATTTTTATAAAAGAAAAAGAAACTAACAATACCGTGTAGCTGTAAGGATTTAAACAACTGTATATCTCTACATTGCTTGTGGAAACACAATGTACAGACACTTTAGAAAAAAAATATATCATTTCTTTTAAAATTAAACACACATGTGACCCAACAATTCTACTCCTAGATGTTTACCTAAGAAAAATAAAAAGTTGTGTTTACACAAAAACCTGTATGCAAATGTTTAGAGCAGCTTTACTCGTGATTTTCAAAAACTGGAAACAATTTGAAATGTCCTTCGACCTATGAGGTCTCAGCAAACTGGTACATTCATGTAATGAAATACTAACACTCTAATGGAATACTAATTAGCAACACAAAGTAACAAACTATTGATGCAACCATATGAATTGCAAATACATTTTGCTAAGTGAAGGAAGTTAGACCCAAAAGAGCACACACTGTAAGATTCCATTTATATGACATTTGGGAAAAGGCAATACTATAGGGCCAGAAAACAGATCACTGGTTGCTAGAGCAGGCAAAAGGAATTGACTACAAAAGGAGATGGGGAAAATTTGAAGAGTTGTTGGAGCCCTTCTAAATCTTGGCTGTGGTAGTGGTCAAAAAACTGTATATGTTTGTCAAATCTCACAGAAATACATACTTTTCTAATCGAGAATTATACTTCTCCTTTAAAAAAAGATTTTGTAACATTTCTAAGTTAAAATTTATGGTCCCACCCTGTTTCTACTAAATAGTTTTTAATTAATCAATAGATACTAATTAAAATTTTTATCTTTAAATTCAAATCAGAAAGTTAGATATACAAACATTAAAACCCAAATAAGAAAAAAAAAAAAGAGTTCTAAAACACAACATAGATTAGTTATAAAGACTTTTGAATAATATAGTTTGTTTATGGTAACAATTCAAATTAAACTCATCATGGGTTTTCTGTATTCTAAGTAAATTAACAAAAAATGTACCTATCTATTCAATTAGAACGATAAAGGAGATAAATTCTAATGAGCACTAGGGAGTAGGAAATAAAACTAGAGTAACTTTCAGATAATAAATAATAAAAAAGACAAAAGGAAACTACAAATTTTGGATAAAAATAAAGGCCGTATCTCAAAAATTTTATGTAAAATAGAATAAGTAAAGGAGCATTACTCATAAAAAATGAGGGAAAATGAAAAATAAGACAAAATAAAGGCAGTTTTAGTGTAAAAAAATAAAGATTCGGGAAGTCATTTGCACCATTAACAGAGACATTTGAGTTAATTACAAGTCAGAATAGAATAATGTAAATACATTACATTATAAAGACAAAAAAAAGAAAAGAAAAGAAAAGGACCTTGGGGAGAAATCTATACATATGTGAAAACAAGTAAAGGAGAAAGGGGGAAAATGTGGCCAAAGAAGGGAAATGACAGCAGGAGGTAATTAAAATATATTCAACTAGATACTGAAAATAATTTATTATATGCCATTTTCCATTAACTTTTCTAAAAACATGAAGGAAAATCAAGTGAGGGAGTGTTGACGGCTAGTAAATGCTAGAGGTCCGAGGAATGAAAGTTCAGTCTTCTTTACTCCAAATCTCATCCTCTCATTTTCATCATTTTTTCAAGCTCATTGATGAATAGTTGATCTTTTGCTATATTAATTTATTGATTAATTCTCTATGACTATAAAGAACAAAAATGTCCATAAGCCATAATTCACATAATAGAGGAGATTTTAGTTTTTATTGATAGAAAATTAGATATAGATATATTATTTTCAGTTCTTAACCACAAGTAAATCTTTTCTCATCAAATAATCAAATATTTCTCTGTATCTTAACTTCAATTTGCTCAAAACAAATAATAACCTTTTCATCTTCTGTCATATGATTAATTAAGGAGATAACTGTCAACTGTGCAAATGCTTCTTTAAAATGTGTTCTATTTAAAGAATACCTTCCTCTAAACCTTCTACCTTTCACTCCTATGAGCTAGTGGATTCATAGGAATGAGGGTTTTGTTGGAGTATAAAACAACTTTTCAAGGACTGAGATTCATGAATCATTCATGTGGTTTCAACATGTTCACATGTAAAAGAATGAATAAGGGATACAAAAGATAGCTCGGTAAGATCAACTCTACACCTCTAGATACAGAACAAAAGAGAAAGTACTTGTTTTAGGTAAAAGAAGTTACTAAGTAGCATATCAAGTCTCTGAAGCAATTAAATTCAAGAAACTCTAGACTACTAATCTCACTGCTCACTCCCTACCTTTATGGAAAATCGAATAGAAAGAAAGATATTTTCTTTTAATGATTTTGCACTTTAACAAATATTTATTGAATCTTTGAATATGGAAGGCCAGCACACTTTCTCGTCTTTGATCTTCCCTTTATTATAGTTAATTATTATTTTTATAAGACAATAACCTCGACTTTAATCAAATTTCAAATTAAAATAACCTATTCAGTTTTAAAGGGGGAAAAAGTTTAGAAAATAATTTCATACATTTTGCAATTGGCATACCACACATAAAACACATGTTTATGAAGAAATTTGAACATAAAATCGAGTAAGCAGTAATATGTGCAAACAGATTTAGAACTGAAATATATTTAATGATTTTTAAATTTTTTTCTATTCCCTTATCTAAAATTATAGAAGC
>NW_011899000.1:0-4285 GCF_000151845.1 Pteropus vampyrus | reverse complement strand
GCAACAGAAGTTCAGGTATGACCCTTAGCTACAGACGTGGTAAGAGTTTGAAATTATCTCTGCACCAGTCTATCAGTTTGGAAATCGAGAAAGTGAAAAAATCATTCATACCAAATGTTATTTGTAATTCAGATTCACCTTCCTTATGCATCTTCAAAGTCTATCATCATCAGAAGCAGAAAGGAGATGGTTTGCAGGCTCCTCATACATGTCATTAAGAAAATGACATATTTTTTTTTTTATAAACTTAGGGACTCTGGGTCATTAGGCACAGTGATTATTATTTAACAGAAATGTGATGTTCTTGACACATAGCCAACAATTCCTCTGATAAAAGCATCATGCTTCCCAGATCCCTTCAAAGTCATAAAAGTAACGAACCACATTTACTCTGCCACCATGTACCCCAAAGATAAAAATAATGGCATCTGTAACCTCCTTAGACTTATCTTTGTGAGTGGCAGACGGAAAGCAATAGCGACAGTGCCTTTCGGTTTGCCCGCGGAAGGAAGAAGTCCGCTTTCGCCCGCGTGAAGGCGGACGGGGCCTCTTCACTTGTTCTGCCTCGCAAGCCTTAGCAAGACGACGCAAGCAGAGATGTGCAGGTGCTCGTGCACAGGGCCTTGCTCTTCTCCCGTCCACACCCTTCCAGCACCGTGTGAATAAGTTAGGGGTGACCTGTTTGCGCATCACAGAGCCTATCTGGAGAGGTCTCGGGAATCCCGGCTATCAGGGATGAGGCCTCGGGCACAAAGGCGAGACTATTTTAGACCATCCCGACACGGCCAAGCTGTTGTCTCGCCACAGAGATCAGCCCACGTAACACTCATCAGTGACCCGCTTACAGCCCTGCCCAGTTGCCGAACACAGCTGGCACCCGTGCCCAGTCAGGGACCCAGATGGCAACTCCGCCCAACTACAATGCACAATATCCATCCCCACCCAACTGTGGGGCACGGCAGTGGGAGTGGGGAGTGGGGGAGGGGAGGCTCTTTCCAACCAAGGGGCCTGGCCGGCGACCTTGCTGACGGTGGAGCACGGGTGGAGGCCCGCCGCGTGATGAAGCCAGCCTAGGCCCTCGCCCTGCGCCCGGACACAGCCTGCCTCCCAGCCTGACAGCAGAGCGTAGCCCACGGCCTGCCTGGGCATGGACTCCAGCCAGCAGCGCCATCCAGTCGTGGAGCAAAACTTGAGACCCGAGACCAGGAGCGATGGCAGAGCCCAAACCGTAGCTCTGTCTAACCGCACAGTCCAACCAGTGGCCCCCCTACCGGGGCTCACGGCCTGCAACCTCACCTGACCACCGGCAACTGCAGAGCCCAGCTAGTGGCCCTATCCGGCTGCAGACCACAGCCAGCACTCCCACATGACCAGGGAGCCCACCCGGTGGTTCCATGTGAACACAGAGCCCAAACAGAGGAGCTCCCTGTTACCACAGAGCCTGGGCAGTGGCCTTGCCCAGCTAGTCACCCTGACAGCGTCCATGCCTGCCCACAGACACTGCCAGCTGACCCATCCAGCACCCTGAGCTGACAAAGGGAACCTGTGAGGTCTAGAAAAAGAGCCCCCTTACTCAAATGTGCCACACCAATGCAAGGACTCCGGGTTCACGAAGAATTAAGGAAACACGACACCCCCGAAGGAAACTAGTCAAGCTCCAATAACTAACCCTGCAGAAACAGAGATCTATGACCTACCCGAGGAAGTATTCAGAATAATCCTCTTAAAGTTCGGATGACTTCAGAACACACAGACAACTAACAAAATTAGTTACACAATGCATAAACAAAATCAGAAGTTTAAAAAAGAAATAGAAATCATCAAAACAAACAAACAAACAAACAACAGGAATCCTAGAGCTGAAGATTCTGAGTGAACCAAAGAATCACTGAAGGGCTTTGACAGAAGGCCCAGCCGAGCAGAGGAAAGAGTCAACGAGGTAGAAGACAGACCCTTTGAAATTATCCAGTCACAGGAGCAAAAAGGAAAAAGAACAGAAAAGAATGAAAAAAGCCTATGGGACTTCTGAGACAACTCTAGTGAAACAATATCCACATCATGGAACCCCAGAAAGAGAAGAGAAGGAGAAAGGCACAGTATTTAAAGCAATAATGGTTGAAAATTTCCCAATTACAAAGAGAGAAACGAACATTCAGAGTCGTGAGGACCAAAGGAAGCCAAGTCAGTCAAACCTAAAAGGACGATACTGAAACACATGATAATTAGACCTGAGGCCTGAAATCACGAACCTCCTAGAAGGAAACACAAGAAAGAAACTCTTTGCTGCTGGTCTTGGCGACAACTTTTTTTTTTTTGATATGACACCAAAAACACAAGCACAAAGGCAAAAATAAACAAGTAGGACTACATTAAACTAAAATGCTTCTGCATAATAAGAGATGCAATCAACAAAATGAAAAGGCAACCTAAGGAATGGGAGAAAATATTTGCAAAGCACTTATGTGATAAGGGGGTAATATCCAAAATGTATAATTCATACAACTCAAGAGTAAAAATCTACGAGTAGCAGCACTAATGATAATAATACCCTGATTAGAAATGGGTGAAGGGACTGAATACACAATTTCCCAAAGAAGATAGTCAAACAATCAAGCTTTATCGTTTACTTTATGGTCTACATTTTTAAAGTTCACTTATCAATTTGTATGAACTTTTCATATGAAAATAAAACTATAACTTAGAAATATTTTTAAACAATAGACTTTCAGGTTATTGTTAGATTTTACGAAGGTGACGTTAATGTGCATTTTAATTATATATTTCTAAAATATTCTATTTTTATTTTTGTAGAGATTCTAGAAATTTCTGGAATCTACATCATACTCGATCACCATGGAAAAAACTATCAGTGTCATAGCAAGGAAAGTCGATCATAAAATGTCCCGGTTAAAGCTTACAAAAGGGTCTTTAACATCATTAGTCATTGGAGAAAAGTAAATCAAAATCGCATCGAGATGCTAGCTCATACACCCTACTATGGCTATAATCTAAAATATAGAAAAATACAACGTTGGGGAAGATGCTGACAAATTGGAACCCTTTGGACATGCTGGCTGCAGTGTACAATGGTGCAGCTGCGGGGCGTTTTTGTACTTCCTCAGAAGGTTAAACACAGAATGATCACGATTCGGCAATTCCATCTCTAGGGATATACCCAAAAGAACATATACTCGTATACGTGCATTTACAGTCACACTATTCACAATGTCAAAAAAAAGTAGAAACAATCTGAATGTCCATTAATAAACCAATGGATGAACACGATGTGGTGTGTACACATACACAATAGAATATTACGAAGCTCCCCCACCAAAAAAAGTAGTGACACAGAGTATAGAAAAGATGAACCCTGAACACGTGCTAAGTGAAATAAAATAAGCAGGATACAGGAGGCCACTCATTTCCAATTCCATTCACATGACACATCCAGGACAGGCAGACTCACTGACCACTCAGAAGGGAAGCGGTGGCTATCAGGGACTGGGGGGCGGGGGGCGGGCGGGAATGGGGCCTATCGCTTCATAGCTGTTGGTTTCCATCCGGGAGATGAAAACATTTGAAACGAACAGAGTTAATGTTTGAGCAACATCTTGAGTACTCAATGTGACCAAGTACACTAAACTGGTAAATTTTACATTTTGTGAATTTTAGTTCAATTAAAAATTTTGGTTAATAAATAACACAAATAGGTGGTGACCAAAAATCTCCCAATAAAAATCGGCCTAAGAACATTATTCTCTGCTCTTTATTATGTGCCACGCATTATATATTAAATGACATGAGGTTATGTTTTCAACTGATTATTGAGACTTTGAGTTTATTTTAATGGTTTGTTTTTTTTTTTTTTTTTTACCACGTGAGGAATCAGCTGTTGAATATAGTAATTCTTTGGAGTTTAAAAAAATTTCTTTAAAGTTTAAAGTATTCTTTGAGAAGTTATTTGAAATATCCTTGTATTATCCTCCCAAATACACTTTAATCAGTTTTATATAATTTTAAGTATTTAGAGACGTGGTAAATATTTTACTGTCAGAAATAAAACATGCACGCTTATATTATTATCTTACTTTTAAAATATATGGAATAGTTTTAATTTTTAAAGTATCTTTACAAATTTTAATCTGTAATATTTAATCTTTGGAACTTGCTAGAGGTATTCTTATCTTTTTAACTTACAGATTCAGTTGCTTCTGTATCCGCTTTGACTCTTCTTTCGAGGTGATTTTGCTGTTTCACTTATTTCAGAAGGCGCCTGGGTAAAACG
>NW_011898999.1:1904-4239 GCF_000151845.1 Pteropus vampyrus | reverse complement strand
AGGTGTGTCAGATGATTGAGGGGATTTACCCAAACAATATCCACTTAGCTGGGGTTGAAAAGCCACATTGGAAGTGATTCATTCTCAGGGGAAACGGCCAAGCATTGAACTGTGGAGCTTAGTTACCATATTACTTAAATCTGTCTCCAGTCCAGCCCATCCATGCATGTCTTAGTTCAAGGAATAAAAAGATCTGGAATAAAAAAACTGAAAAACAATCAAGGAATATTATGTCATAGAGCTCATTGCCTAGGGGTCCTCTAATAGGCTCCATCCTATAAAGGAGAGGGATGTTGTTCCTCACTTGGTCAAGGATTGACACCTGCTCTGGCGCTTTGAGAGTCCTCCATGATGATATCAAGCCTGGCTGGTGCTGTGGCAGCACCAGGCTGGGGCGGGGTGAGACTTCAGTGTATTAACAAATTGTACCTGCCAGGGGGCAGGACCTCCTGGAGACCCTCACATTTGGTGGGCCCATAGCAGAACCAAGGACAAATAGGCTTAATGGACAATATTCAAGACACTCCTAGCGACTTCTAGAAATATTTACTCACAGGAGCAACAAGTGAAAATTAAGTTACTACTGTGTTGCTGTGAACTTTGAAGATTCTGTGTGGAGAAGTTTGGGTTAATTAAATTAGAAAATGGCTTTAAAAAGTCCTTGGCATCTAGTAAGTGTTTAACAACTCTTAGTTATTGTTATTCCTTGATGCCATTCTCTAAACAGCAGCATTGATTACGCCTTCCTTTGTGCCACTTAGTGCATAACAAGTATGTCTTCCTCAACTTTACTAGAGAATTTATTTAATTGGAAGTAATTTAACTAAAAATTTTAAGTATATACCATTTACTCTTTTAGAAAAGAATGGTGGTGGGAAGAAGTTTCAGTTGTATTCAAGAAATAATTATATCACTAGGTGTAATTTTTAAATTACCCCTAAAACAGATCTTTGGAATCTACTCCAGGAACAAAAATTTAAACTACATTTATTTGGGTATACTTCTTAATTGTCTGAAACATATTTATGGTGAGCTAGTAGGTTATATTTGAAAGAAAAAAACAGATGTTCTGAAATGTAAGTGGTAGATATTCTTTTTCACGTGTATAATGTAGGAAAAATGAACTTTTCGAATGCTTAAAACTTGACAAAATTATTTGAAAGATGAACAAATTCCTAATAAAACAGGATTAGATTTAAGAAAACCAAGGGGGAGAAAAATCTTTTTAATTCTTCAAGATTGCATAAACTGTTTGTCCAAAGACACATCATGTTAAATATATTAAATGGAACCACATTCCACGCATATTATTTTTCTTTTAAAAACCAAAAAGAGTATTATAGTTTTGCTATTGGATAATATATTCATTTTGAAGTTGCAGTTATCTTTTTGTATTTTGGAACCAAGCTTTTTTTCTTTATAGCCTTTTAAACTCTCTGAGATCTAGACAGTGATGAAATGACCCTGATCAGGATGTAAAATAGACAGTGAGAAAAGAGCCAAGACCATTCATAGCTGGCATTCCCAATATCCCTGTGAAATAAAAACGAGGGGATTTAAATTAAAGTGTTTGCCAGAGAAGCAGAAGCTAAGAGTCAACAAAGTACAAGGCTGAAAATTCATCAGGAAAGAAAACACAGTTATACTGAAGATATGATTGTGGAAGCTAGTGAGAATTCTTGGCAAAAATTTAGAGAGAAAGCTGCAAGGGTGGATAGAAACATAAACATGAAATTAGCAGGAATAATAACAATGATGCAAGAGGTTTGGATTTTATCATGAAAAAAAGAAGGAAGTTGGATCAAGAAGCTATTGGTATCAATTTTCCTCTGTATTATTGCTATATAACTGCCATTTAGAGTGTATGGTGCAGCTGATGGGGACTTTCTGCTTTACCCCCACAGAAAAAAAATGGAGACTTAAAAAAAAAAAAAAACAAGTCATGTATTTGATGTTGAAAGAATGTAGTAATAACAAAATAGTTTAATGCTTTTGATTTTAGCTTTAGGAAGGGAAGAAAAGATGACAGCAATTGAGATACAAGTTCATATTCTCCCTGTTCCACTTGAAGGATTCCTAGAAACAGTATCCTTGGATGCAGAATGTCAAAGACCTAAGAACGTCCAACACTGTAGAGAATTATTATAAGGGTTTATTTGAGCCATGATAACATGCTGGGAAGCAAGACTGCAAAAATGCTTCCCAGAATGACAGTTTGTAGTTTCTTTTATACATCTGGAGTTAAGGAGGGAACCTAAGAAAGATTAAGTGAACAGGGAGAAAGCAAGGCAGAGAAATCTCTGTGACTGGATTACAGGATATTTAACAAGATGAT
>NW_011898999.1:0-319 GCF_000151845.1 Pteropus vampyrus | reverse complement strand
TCATTGGAAAAGACTCTAAGTAAGGAAGATGTTAAGCTCCTGGTAGCAGATCCGAAACATAATTTTCACTTGCATGCTTGAATTTTATCATTGGTGACAAATACTGTCAGTTGTGTTTCCTGAAATGACAGGCTTGCCTGATTATTTTTTGAGAAAATATCTGCCAAACACCCAAGTCTGAATAACCATAATTTGTCTTTCAAGTAAAAATGGTTTCCATACATAGGTGACCAGTTCAGCTTTCAACTCAAACAATTATACAGATGATACGTCATGAGTGAAGAATGTGATGACTACTAGTATAATTTGGCGCCAGTGC
>NW_011898998.1:4893-6480 GCF_000151845.1 Pteropus vampyrus | reverse complement strand
ACCTCAGAGAATCTGTAAAATGGGGATAAAAACTCCTTCTTTATAGGGTTGTTACCACAGTTTAAATGACAATATTTGCACAGTGCTTAGAACAGTGCCTGATACATAGGAATCACTTTTGTAACTGCTAAATAAAGTAAATCCACTCGTTCAATATTTATTGAGTGCTTACTATGTGCCAGGTACTCAACTAGATTCTGGAGATATGGAAGTGAGCAAGGAGTCAAAAATCCCTGCCCTCTTGATGCTTCTAGTGAGGGTGACATATAATAAACCTAATACATACAAATTATAGAACATTAGAAGTAAGTGTTATAAAGAGTGATATAGGAGGGTAAAGGTGTTGAAGAGAGCTGGCAGATGTCCAGCCTTAAATGAGAGAGTTGGCATAGGTCTTTCTGAGCAGACTGGAAATTGTTAAGGGAATGAACCAAGCAGATTTCTGATGAAAGAGGCATTGAGGCAGAAGGACCAGTTGGTGCGAAAGGCCTGAGGTATGGGTGGGGAACAAGGACATGGGATAGCGAAGTAGGTGAGAGGAGTAGGAGGTGAGGACAGATGGGAATGGAGGGTCAGACTGTAGAATCTTTTAGTTCATGTTAAGAACTTTGGCTATTACTCTGTGAAAAATGAGGAATGTGCTTCAGGACAAAGGCCTCAGAAAAAACCAGCTTGCATTCTGTGTCTCTTCCCCATAGCTGCTCTAGTCACTCACTAGGTTTTGGCAAAGCTAGGTGCTCTCTCTGAGAGGAACTGGGCACCCACAGACTACCCAAGAAGCAGAGCATGGAAACTGGGGAAGGACTTGTATGTATGTGTACTCTAGGCAAGAGGATATGAATGAGAATCTAAGCTAAGAACAAGGCTTTCCCTGACATGTGCTAAACGCTTAAAGCTGTAAATATATTATATCCTATTCTCACTTGGTGATTTCCCATAATCATTAGAACTTTCAAGTGGATGCTATTCTGCTCACTGCCAAGTGCCAACCCACTGTTATTCATTCCTAGTCATCAGTGTGGCCCTGAACTGACAAGCTTCCAAGAGTGGCTCTAAGAAGATGAGAAACAATGTTAGATTCATTATCATTTGTTGGCAATAAAGGAAAGAAAACACAGTAGCTACACAAAGAATCATTTTATATTTGATCTTTTTGTATTTTCCAAGATAAATTAAAGGGAAATTCAGAACACTGTAAATGGTTTTATTTGTAAGTTTGTAGGGTATAAAATGCTACAACACTTGCCTAAATTCTTCTTGCTGGGGGTCTACAACATCAATTATGTTGCAACCATTTTGGTAAAATTGCCATCTTTTTTTTCAAATTTTATAAATATCTGGCTCAGAAGTCTTTAGGATACTGTGAAGATAGAATCATATCACTCTTCACTTTGCTAACCGCTAAGCCAAAGTTAGAGAGAAGAGACTTCAAATTTTTCTTATTTTCTGACTGTAGGGCTGCATATAAAGGAGTGACTATAAAGTGAGAATTTTATTAAAGAAGTTTGGGAAAAAATAGTACTATCTTCCTTGGCCTCTCAACCAAATGTCGAGTGTTCAAGATGCTAAAAAAAAGCCCATGGATGA
>NW_011898998.1:0-438 GCF_000151845.1 Pteropus vampyrus | reverse complement strand
TTTGATTGGATGGCCAGGTCATTTAGTTTTCATATATTTATTTAGTATCTCCTACATGTTAGGCACCGTGGTACATACATACCAAGAAATACAAACACTGCTAGCAGATAATCCCTATTCTTGTGTAGTTTTCAGTCTAACAGAAATGAAATGTATGTTTGGAGACCGGCAATCGTAAGGCAGCACGAATGGTGCTCTTGGCCATTCCCTCTGAGCTGCACTGGACCCCAGAGCATAGAGGAAAGAAAGGTCACAGCTCTCGGAGAGTCAGGAAAACTTCCAGAAAAAGAGAACATGACCTGGACTTAAAAAATGAATAGGAATTACCAAGGTGGTGGAAATGACTGGTAGAATCTGGCTTTTCAAATAGAAGAAATATCATTTATAAAGGCACAGAGGCAATATGCATGGACAATATGCACGGTTTAGTATTGCTGG
>NW_011898997.1:1366-4200 GCF_000151845.1 Pteropus vampyrus | reverse complement strand
TGGGAGGAGAAATAATGGGCCGTGAGGACATGCCTTTGCAATAATCTGGGCAAAGAGGAGTGTCTTCAAATAGCAATGCTTAGGCAATTGAGCGAAAGAGGAGGGTTAAAGGAGATTAGGTGAGAAGCAGTCTAATTGTTTTGTGTACCGAGGGCAGTGTCTGCAGGGATTCCCGAGTAAGCAGTGTCCCAGGTGCTTCAGTGAGATCTTGTCTGCCAAACGATCCACCCCTGCAGTCCCTGCATCAGCTCTTTATTACCCACATGGTAGGATGTTTAGCAGGGAGGGCAAATGTAGGTTTTTGAGATCAAGGTCATTTGTCCAACAACTGAAGTGAATAAAGGAAAATTTTGGAAGAAATGAGAGCAGAACCTCTCTGTGCTGGTGAAATGTCAGAATCATCAAACTGCCACTTCTTCGGAGAAAATAGCTTTGCTAAGAGATAATAGAAGTAGAGCAATCCTGACAGTATCACTATGATGAGCTATGCCCTGCGCTCTTAAGAAACACAGCTTCTAGTTGCCTAATGTCTCTTCCTATCATTTTGCTTTCATCTCATTGTCATAACATCCCCATGGGGTAGTATCAGGTGTTGTAAACCTCATCATCCTGTAATTCACAGGTGTGGAGAGAGACTCCAGGATGATTTCGCCTGATGTTCTACAATACCTGTAGCTTTTATTGTTGGTCCTAGCCATTTGCCTCTTAACATTTGGTCCCTTTGGTTGGTGTTTATCTTTGTTAGTAAATTCTGTCCCTCTGAAGGTCCAGGGAAATGTCTTATAGCAGATCACAGAATGTTGGAATTGAGAGAAGGCCCTCAGTCTAACGAAACCACTGAAATCCCAAATGAGGAAACCGAGGCCCAGGGAAGTGACCTAAGGGCCATGTAGCTGGTGAGAGTGGAAGCAGAACAATAGCTGTGGCCCCCTAACTTGAAGGCAAGTGCTTTTCCCACAGATCCTCATTATACCTCTTTGTATTCCCTGTGCCTAACCTAGTCTCTTATGTATATGTACTCGATAGTACTCCTACCAGTTTCTTGAAAAGATCAACGGAATTTATACATCTTTAGCTATACTAACCAAGTAAATGAGAAAAAAGACTCGAAATAAATCGGGCACGAAATAAATCGGGCACAAAAGACGTTACTATCAACCTTAAAGAAATAAAAGGGATTATTAGTGTATATTAAGAAAAACAGTATGTCAGCAAATTAGATAACTTTGATGAAATAGACAAATTTCTAGAAAGACAGAAAGACCAAAACCGACTCAAGAAGAGAAATCTGAATAGTAGATCAAATTAGTAATTTTAAAACTTCCAACAAAGCTCAGACCCAATTGTTTCACTGATGAATTTGAGCAAACACTCTAAGAAGAATTAATACCAGTCCTTTACAAACTCTTTCAGAAGATAGGAGAAAACACTTCCAATGACTTCCTGTGAAGTCATTCTTTGAAACCCTTGGGGCCCTGTAAGGGTCTTCACTCTCTTTGAGAGTATTTATCCCAACTCCTGAAGGAGAATGGTATTAAATGCCCCCTCCTCTGCAAAAACAAACAAACAAACAAACAAACAAAACAAACAAAAAAGAAAACATGACAGGTGCACAGAGAGATGCAGAAGAAAGAAATCAGATGTTCTTTTGCTTTTTGAACAATGCACCCTACACTGTCATGTCGCTCTGGGCCCCATGAATTATGTAGCTGGCCTTTCTAGAGCCTTGCTACTCAAAATGTGGTCCCAGGACCAGCAGCATTTGTATTACTGGGGAGCTTACTAGAAATGCAGAATCTCTGGCTCTGCCCACACCCACGAAATCAGAATCTGCATTTTAACAGGCTCCCTTGGTTGGCAGGTCCAAGACGGCAGCATAGGAGGATGTCCTGGGTGATTCATAGCACATTAAATTTTGAAAAGCACTGGTCCAGAACACTCTCTGGGATTCAGTGTTCTATTAGTGGAGTCTCTGATTCTAACCCAATTATTTTCATCATGACTGCTAAATGTATTATCCTTTTCTTTGACATAAAGCAACTGCTATTCTTGTTGAACGGTGGGATGAAGAGGGAAAAGGCTGGCCTATAAGAAACACTGGAAAAGGAGCTGCTCTCCACCTCAAGCTTTGCCAACCCTGTTGCTCTAAATTCTACTTCCCTGATCTCCACTCTCGGGCTCAAGGCTTAGCATCTTTCCTGGCAATGCTGAGAGCCTTACTGAAGGGAACAGTGGCCAGATGAAAATAAACTGCAGCTCCTGGAAATTGCTTTGACCTTTACTTGCAGAAGCCTTTAGGACCTGCCAACTCTCTCCGGAAGAGAGGGGAAAGGAGCACCTTCCCTTCGTTTTGGGCAGAACTGATTTTTGAGTGTGCATGTTACTTGGCATGGTGTGGTTGGTTATTGTTCTAATAACTTTTCAGGTTCCAGAAAAGAAGATTATAAAAAGCAACCAACATGGACATGAAGTGAACCCCCATGCACAAATCTGTCCCTGGAGAGAAGCAGCTGCTTGGCCAGAGCTGGTGGGCAGGGACAAGCCGGTGAAGCAGCTGTCTGATGACAGCGAACGCTGGGGCAGATTTCCTCTCTGGATGGAAAGGTGCCATCTCTAGGAGTGAGAGAAAAGGGAGCAATCAGTTGCCAGTACTGATGTCTCAACGTAGAGGCATAACTAGTGATGTACAAGGCAGGACAGGTGGTTTATTTCACTAATTCTAATGTGCCCTCTGCGAAGTTCATACCTGTTGATCCAGTAATTCTGCATCTAAGAATCTAGACTGAGCAAAGATCAGAGATTCTGACAGAGTTGAGTGGGAGAATCTTCATTTC
>NW_011898997.1:0-296 GCF_000151845.1 Pteropus vampyrus | reverse complement strand
TGCTTGGCCAGAGCTGGTGGGCAGGGACAAGCCGGTGAAGCAGCTGTCTGATGACAGCGAACGCTGGGGCAGATTTCCTCTCTGGATGGGAAGGTGCCATCTCTAGGAGTGAGAGAAAAGGGAGCAATCAGTTGCCAGTACTGGTGTCTCAACGTAGAGGCATAACTGGCGATGTACAAGGCAGGACAGGTGGTTTATTTAACTAATTCTAATGTGCCCTCTGCGAAGTTCATACCTGTTGATCCAGTAATTCTGCATCTAAGAATCTAGACTGAGCAAAGATCAGAGATTCTGAC
>NW_011898996.1:6149-7292 GCF_000151845.1 Pteropus vampyrus | reverse complement strand
GAAAACAAGCCATGAGCAACGATTTTATTTTCGTTTTTAGAAACGGGGTTGGTTAAATAGGTAGGTATAAAATGAAATGCAATAAACATTTGATATCTTAATTTCAGCAAGACATGACAAATTGCCAATGACATGCTCAGAAAGGAAACAGACATGAATAATGGAGAATAGGAGAGTTGAATGACTATGTGGCTGGTTAAACCCATAAGGAGATTTTTAGTGGTACAGTAGTGGCAGGTCTCCGTATTAGCACTTCCCTGTTCAACATTTGACAACGTACTTTGCTGAAGACAGAGGAAGTGTACTCTTCAAATTTGAAGTTGGTACAAAATTGAGAAGGCAAGCAAATATATTTGATGGCATATGTGGATTCAGAAAAATCTTGATACAGGAGAATGAGCCAGAAACTGAAGATAAAACTAAATAAGGACATTTACATCTTAATGCTATTTAAAAAATTATTTTTTGGTGACAATTTTGGGATGGAATAAGACTAAGATTTGGATTAACAGTAGTTTGTAAGAGAAAATCCTTGAAGTTTTACTTACCTACAAGTTCTACATGAGCCAAGAAATTCAATCTTAGCTTGCATTAATAAAAATGAATTAACCAAATCAGGACAGACTTGTATCCTTTTCTAATTGTCATTGAATATACCAGGGATTGTATACAGTGCTGGAGGACATTGAGGACTAGAGCACATCGTGCATCTAGATATTGGAGTGAAAAGTCTAGAAGTCATATCATAAGAGGAATTTTGAAGTGATTGAACTACATTGAATCACGCAGCAAATGTTTCTTGAGCCAGACAAAGCTGTATAAGCAGGAGACAGAGTAGAAAATTGGACAAAGTTCTTAATCTGTCTCATGGTATTTATAATCTAGCGGCTAGATGAAAACAGACTATAAACAAGAAAATAAATAAATGAAGTCAATAATTTTAAATAGTGATCATTCCCTAAACACATTCAGATGATGTCATTTACTTGTACATGATGTGTCAGTACTTGTTGCTGGCTAAGAAAAATACCAACCAATACCTCAGTTAAGCAAGCATTCAGAACCTGCCATAATAAGATTTGATTTACCTTATCCCAAACTCTTTCCATTTCTATGCCCTACTGAGCTAGCTAACAAAGAAGG
>NW_011898996.1:0-954 GCF_000151845.1 Pteropus vampyrus | reverse complement strand
TTCCTTCCTTCCTTCCTTCCTTCCTTCCTTCCTTCCTTCCTTCCTTCCACAGCAGAAATTAAACACTCTCGGGTGGAAAGGGGAGAAATATATTTTAAAGGAAATCTTTATTCTATAACATGGATGAAGCTTGAACATATTATGTTAGGTGAAACAAGACACAAAAAGACAAATACTGTGTGATTTCATTGATATCTAGAATAGAGGTTCTTAGAATAGGAAAAATCAGAGACAGAAAGTAGAAAAGAGGTACCGGGGCTGCGGGGAGAAGGGGAAGTTATTATTAAATGGGAACGGAGTTTCTGTTTTGAGATGATGAAAAAATTCTAGAGATGGACAGTGGTGACGGTTGCACAACATTGAGAACGTACTTAATGCCGCTAAACAGTACATTTAAAAGTGGTAAAAGTGGTAAATTTATGTCATGTATATGTTACCACAGTGAAAACAAAAAACATAAAAGAGCAAATCTTTATCAAATCTTGCATAAATGCTAAGCGCATCTGTATGTATCACTGAGGATATAAAAAACAAAAAGCCTCCAAATCTAGGAGGACAGTGTTGAGTCCCCTTGGGAGGCTAGCTTTGAATGTTAAATACTTTCTTTTAATATCCATTCTCTTTGTCATCATCTCCACATCAGGTTGAATGAGAATTGATAAACTGGGAAGTAGTTGGCTCCACCTCTGCACTTAGGTCAGGTTCCCAAAGAGGTTGAACTTATTATCCATTGTCTCACTGACTCCATTGGGATCCATCTTGCCCTAAGCTGGAATACACATCTGGAACACCATGACCGGTAGATACCTGACTAGGCACAAAAGTTACACGTAGAGGAAGTGTTAGTGTTGGTGACTGTGTCAGGATTCTTGCAATCATGACAAGAAATACCACTCAATAGTCAGTAATATCATAATAACTTTGGTGACAGATGGTTAGTAGACTTATTCTGGT
>NW_011898995.1:4104-6368 GCF_000151845.1 Pteropus vampyrus | reverse complement strand
CCCTTATCCTCTGGTAACCACTAGTCCATTGTCCATGTCTCTGAGTCTCTGTTTGTCCTGTCCATTTGTTGCTTTTAGATTTATATCCCACATATAAGTGTTATCATGTGGTTTTCAACTTTTTCTGTCTGGCTTATTTTGCTTAGCATGATTATCTCGAAGTCCATCCAGGTTGCCGCAAACGGCAGTATTTCATCTCTTATTATGGTTGAGTAATATTCCATTGTATATCTGTACCACAGCTTCTTTAGACAATCATCTATCATAGGACACTTTGTTTGCTTCCATGTTCTGGCCACCGTGAATAATGCTGCTATGAACATCGGTGTGCAAATATCTTTTTGGTTATGGGTTTTCAAGTCTTTGGGGTAAATAGCCAGTAGAGGGGTTGCTGGATCATATGGTAGATCAACTCTTAGATTTTTGAAGAGCCTCCATACTGTTTTCCATAGTGGCTGTACCAATCTACAGTCCCATCAGCAGTGTATGAGAGTTCCTTTTTCTCCACATCCTCTCTAACATTTGTTATTACTTGTCCTGTTGATTATAGCTATTCTAACAGGTGTGAGATGGTATCTCATTGTGGTTTTGATTTGCATTTCTCTAATAGATAGTGATGATGAGCATCTTTTCACATATTTGTTAGCCATTTGTATGTCTTCTTGGGAGAAGTGTCTTCAACATAAATTCTTATGCTTGGCTGGTTAGGTTACAAATGAGCTTTTCCTGTCTTTGACTATTCAAATTTAGCTCATTCATATATAGTACATATTAGTGAGAAATATTAATGCAGACTGCTATTTATTGTCTTTGATTATTAAATATGCAACAAGCATTCCTTTTGCTTCAGGAAAATCTTGAATTGCAATTGATATTATAGTAATTCTTTGTAAAATTTCCAAGACTCAACCAATGAGCATTGGCAAAAGCACATCATTAAATTCATTGCTCTCTATTTCTTCAACAGTTCTATAAAACGGCGATGATCCACATTATTTGCAGATGTATACTGAATGATTTTAAAGACTGTATTTGTCCATGATGGTTTTTGTAAAGTCTGCTATAAAAATTAAGCACATATATTTTAAAATAGGTATTACAGGGTAGAATAAAGAAATAGAGAAACATCTATCTCTTATACTAAAAGAAAAACTTTATTAAATTTGGAGTTTTGACCTAACATAGAGGAAACACTGTTTGTCATGGTAACAACTATTTTTTACTCTATATTTGGCTGAAATTCTTCTTTGATAAATGTAAAAGGTTAAAAATATCTCTGTCATAAGTTTGATATTTATTGTCATAAATTGACAACATGTGTTCATAGGTTTGGGTGTTCTTTGAGACAAAATGTATTCAATATATTAATGGAATAATGTCTCATGTCACATGACTCAACTAAAGCTCAAGAAAGGTACTTGCAAATTTTCAAATTTTGAGTCCATTCATTTTTGATATTGTTAAAAAGGCCTTGTTTCAAAGGCTATTGTTTCAAGGCTTAATTGAAAAATCTTTCACTTTTTGTAAAATATTTTTTATAGCATTTTCTCATAATTTTCTAACAATTTTCCATAACTGAAATATTCATTTTTTGTCATCTTTCCTTCTAAATTGTTTTTCTTTTTGGAGAAAGAATCCAAGCTGTTTTAGAGCTGGCAAAAGTACAAACTCAAATTCTGTTAAAAAATCGTTACAACTTTTTTTGACATTTATTTTTGATTTCGGGCAACTAATTTTATAATTTTTTTTTTTTTTTGCCATTGAGAGCAAGTTTTTAAAAGTCAAATTAACTATGTAGTTGTTGGAAATTTCTCTTACTATTGTTCACTTTATTAGTTTTATTTTTTTTTGCATACCCAATAAATAAGTCTACTGTAGTATGATACATAAACATTATGTTCTTTAGATGAAGCAATCTCTTTGTTTTTATGATCCCTTTTGTACTTGGCCATTATCTTTACTCTGAAATCTATTTTTCTTTCCTTCCTTCCTTCCTTCCTTCCTTCCTTCCTTCCTTCCTTCCTTCCTTCCTTCCTTCCTTCCTTCCTTCCTTTCATTTCACCTATCTCCTTACCCCCTTCAACTTGTTCTCTATATCTATGTGTTTGTTTCTGGGTTTTCTTTTTCATTTTGGTTTATTCATTTATTGTTGTTGTTTTTTATTTTTAGATTCCATGCATAAGTGAAATCATATGGTATTTGTCTTTCTCTATCTGACTTATTTTACTTACCATAAAACCCTGTAGGTCCATCCATGTTTTTAC
>NW_011898995.1:0-2174 GCF_000151845.1 Pteropus vampyrus | reverse complement strand
TTCTCATGTCGGCTCCTCGAGCATTTTTTCAACTAGGCATCTCACCACCGAAGCCTTCCCTTCTTGATCAGCTCAGCGCTGACACCCACATAGTGACCATTGCCAACACTCTTCATTCCTTTGTGTAGATTCAGATTTCCATTTTGTGTCATTTTTCTTCTATTTGAATGACTTCCTATAAGATATTTTTGAAAGGCAAGTCTGCTGGTCATACATTCTTTCAGCTTTCATAAATCTGAAAAATCCTTACTTAGCCTTCTTTTTCAAAGATATCTTTACTAGGTAAAGAATTTTAAGATGACATCTTTTCTTTTCAATACTTTAAAGATGTTGCTCCATTGTCTTCCAGTTTGCATTATTTCTGATGAGAAACCTGCTGTCATTTTTATCTTTGTTTTTCTGTACATAATGTGTAATTTTTTCCTGTAGCTGCTTTTAAGATTTTCTCTTCGATGAGCTGGTTTAAGAAATGTGATGATTAGAATGTGTCTTGGTATAATTTTTTTCATGCTTTCATGATTATAGTTTTTTAAAGTTCTTAGATCTGTGGGTATCTAGTTTTCATCAAATTAAGGACAATTTTCACCATATTTTTTTCAAATGCCTCACTCCTTTCTTTTAGAGGCTCCAAGTACATGTATATTTGGCCACTTGAAGTTATCCCACCGATCTATGCATTTTTCAGTTATCCCAATGATGCTTTACATATTTTTCTCAGTTCTTTTACTCTTTGTTTTAAATTTTGGATAGTTTCTACTGCTATGTCTTCAAGTTCACTAACTTTTTCTTCTGCATTTTCTAATCTGTAATTAATTTCAAGTAGTGTATTTTTTTCATCCCAGACATCATAGTTCTTAAACTTTAATATAAAAAAAATCTTCCATGTATTTACCTAACATATTTGATTTTTTCTCTAACTCTTTGCGAATATGTAATGGCATTATAAGAACTGCTGCAATGTCCTTGTTTATTCATTATATTATCTATGTCAATTCTGGATCAGTTTTGATTGGTTGATTTTTTTCCCCTTTATTATGGATCATTTTTCTACTTCTTTGCATGTCTGGTTATTTGTAGTCGAATGCCAGACATTGTGAATTTTATCTTCTTGGGTGCTAGATATTTTTGTATTTCTACTAACATTACTGAGTTTTGTTCTGGTATGTGGTTAAAATAATTGGAAACAGTTTAATCTACCCAGGCTTGCTTTTAAGATTATTTTTTAGGCTAGAAGCATTGAGTCTAGTGTTAATTTTCTCCACTACTCAGGCAAACTCTTCTGAGTATCCTACCCAATGACCCATAAATGATGAGGTATTCCATACTCACTAGCGAGAAAAGACATGATTCTCAGCCCTGCGTTTCCTCTGGGGATTGTTCTCTCTAATTGCTTTGGGTAATATTTTCCTGTAGTGTCAGGTAGTTTCCTCATATGCATGTACTGATCACTATCAGCTGAATACTTGAGGGTGACTCTGCAGATTTGCAATTTTTTTTTCTGTTTAGCTCTCTCCTTTTTGGCACTCTGCCATCTTGGATCCCTGGACACCTCTATCTCTTCAACTCGAAGAGACCACTGGGCTCTGCATTCTTCCCTCCCTGAACCTCAGCCTGAAAACACTCTCTGGGATAATCGTAGGGCTCATTTTGTTTGTTTCCCATCCCTCATGGACCACTGTCTTTTATTGCTTGATGTCCAATGACATAAAAACCATTTTCCCATGTATTTTGTGTTGTTTTTTCATTGTTTCAGGCAGGAGACTAAATCTAATTCCTACTACTCCATGTTGACCAGCATGTCAATTTTTTTTAACAGCTTTATTACTATCTAATTCACATACCATAAATTACCCATTTAAAGTGTACAATTCAGTGTTTTCATTATATTCACAGAGTTGTGCAAACATTACCATAATCAATTTTAGAATATTTCATCACTCCCAGTGGAAACCCCATACCCTTTAACTGTTTCCTCCCAATCCACGCATCTCATCCCAGCCCTAGGAAACCACTAAACTGCTTTATGTCTCCACAGATTTGCATAATATGGACACTCCATATAAATGGAACTATATAATATATAGACTTTTGTGTCTGGCTTATTTCACTTAGTATGATTTCAAGGTTGTGAACATATTCTAAAATTGATAACTTTTTGGCTATTATTAATAATA
>NW_011898994.1:5858-7404 GCF_000151845.1 Pteropus vampyrus | reverse complement strand
GGGATAAAATGTGTGATCCCCAAGCTTTGTGTTTGGAATGTTTCCTTTAATGCTATAGTAGGTATTTTATAATATATTTGCTAGTTTGTTATTTCAGGGGAACGCAGATATCCTATGTGTTTATATTTGTCAACATAGCTTTACTATTTGCACATGAACTTTGTGGGCACATTTTTATGTTTTTGATTTGGGAAGTCATCCAACACTTCCCATTCATTTTGGGGATACCAAAAGCATTCCTGTTTTCTGTCTGGGGAATATTATTCATGCAATCGATTGTAGTTCGGTGAGGCCTGTTGCCTTCTCTGTAACTCCACTGTAATCTGGAACCTCACCAGCTTGGGATTTGAGTCCCAATGGTACTAGGTTTTGGGGGGTACGCATTATCATGTTGCATTGCAAGATGGACACACAGTGACTTGTAGATTGTAAAATACCACTAATAGCAAAACCTGATTTTATAGCTTATGTGAGTATATAAAATTTTGTAATTAGAGGGTGACTTAAACCTGGAGGGTTGAAAATTCTTATCTGTAATCATTTCTTAAAACAAGAGTATACATTAATAAATAATTTGAATAAACAGACTTAAAGTCTTATGATATTTGTATGTAGGAGAATTTTTTAAATAAAAAATTTAGAGATTAGTGACCACATATCTCTGTGGTCCATCTTAGAACCTCTGAGCATTGAAAACTTTATAGAAATAACTTTAGATAAATATCAATAAAAAATATGCATGTCCAAAGCAAAAATTCAGTCTTCCTTGGGATTCTGCTGGGCTTTTGCTGGAAGATACATTTTAGCCAAGGAGGCATATTCTAAGCTAAGAGTTCTTTCTCCAAATAAAAGATGTGAGTATATAGCATATTAACTACTCAAATATACAAACCTCAGGCTGGTTTCATAGAAGAAGCTCTAACAATCTGAAAAAAATCTTGATTTTACAAAATTTTGAATAGCTATTTTTTCTTCGTATTCCTTAAGAGTCGTAATAATAAGACGTGTATTACATTTAAAGAATTGGTTTATCTCATCTGTGCTATGAAAACCGTAAAAATCAGGTAAGAGCTGCTGTTTAGAGAGTTTCAAAGGTAGAACTTTCAGATAAGTTTTTTTAAAAATAAATGTACTTTTATTTCCTGTGACAAATTATTTAAAATAAAACTCATTTAAATAAGTTAACAAATTCAGAGGGGAGACTTCTAGATGGTGGAGTGAGGTTAGTTTCTATACGCAAATGGATCTCTATATGCAAAAATTTAACATTAGACCCTTACCTCACTCCATGCACAAGAAATTATCTCAACATGGATCATAGACTAAGACCTAAAATCATAAACCTCTATGAAGAAAAGATAGAAATTTTTCATGGCCTTGGACCAGATAAGGCTATAACATTAAAAGTATAATTAATACAAGAAAAAAATCATAAATTATATTTTATCAAAATTAAAAACTTTTGTGCTTCTACATACACCACTAAGAATTTAAAAAGATAAATTCTTATCTTTTTAAAGATGGGGAGAAAATATTTGAAAATCAT
>NW_011898994.1:0-2068 GCF_000151845.1 Pteropus vampyrus | reverse complement strand
GGGATGCCCTGGTGTCCTGCCCCATGTTTAAGGTTCCAAAGGCCATAATGACCAGGCCCTTAGAACCAAGGGAATGGGGGCACTACATGAGTTTACTTAAAAATTTGTGAGCAAGTTGGTCAGTGATGGCTTTAAAATGAGCTTCCTCCATGGGACTTGTAATAGAGGCTGAAATATGAGGGACTTTAATTATATATAATATATGAGTGAGGTCTGAGCAGCAATATATTCCCAATGTGGAAGGCCCTATAAGGAACAATCCTGAATGTGAAATCTATTTTGTACCCGTGGATCAGACCATACAGTGGGTCCATTAGCTACCAACCTGGAGTCTGTAAAAATATGGACAATGAACATATCTTTATTGTGGGAATCCTCCAGTGCCAAAGTGACTGGCCCTTCGATCCCATCCTTTATCAAGGATGTCTTGGTAATTGGATGGAAAGAAGCAGCTTTCCACGGGTTCTATCACATGTGGCGGTGGGGCCGTTGTCTGTAAAATCAATGGATTCCCTTTCTCCTGGACTCAGGGGACCCTGCAAATGGCCAACAGGGCCAGTCCAGGGGCGATCTTTCTTGGATCCATGGACTTGGGCAAGGAGACTCTAAAAAGCATGAGAATGAGTGGCTAAGGCTTCCACAGTAAAGGAATCACCAGATAGGACTAGTGGCACCATTATCTGGATGGCTTTTTGGGTAGTCTCAAGGGCCTCCATTCATATTGGGCTGCTTTTCTTGTGATTGCCTAAATAGATTTTAATGAAATGTGTAGATAGGGACTATGTTGCTTCTAGAAGCCAAATAGGCAAGTAGATGTTGGGCTTGTTTGAGAGTACTAGGAGTAGGGTTATTCACTAGAGATGGTATGGATCAGCTTTCTGGGGACCAAATGATGCTTCCAAATCAAACCGAGGTAGTGGATCTTTTGGGTGTTCAGTGACCCAACTGGAGTTAGTCAAAGTCTGGACCATGTTACAGTTCGCATGTCATATGCAATAGTTTCATGAGTTTCTCCCCTCAGTAGAATATTGTCAATACAATATTCTGCCATTGATGGGTGCTTGAGAACAGAACAGGACCAGAAGCTCCTGTCTGCATAAGTCATAAGGATATAGCTATACCCTGCAAGTAATTTATTCAAGGTATACTGCAGTACCTGATAGGCGAATGCAAATTGTGGCTGTGATGCTGGATAAATGGGAGAGAATAAAACATAGTAGCCAGATCAATAACTCTGAGGATCTATCTCAGGGTTATTTATCATTTCCGTGATGATACAGATGGTCCCCAATCTTATGATGGTCAGACTTACAATTTTTCAACTTTGCAGTGGTGTGAAAGCAATATACATTCAGTAGAAACTGGCTATAGGCTAAGCTATGATGTTTGTATTTTTGAGTTATAATACTTTTAACTTAGTATGGGTTTATTGGGACATAACTCCATTATAAATTGAGCAGCATCTATATTCACGAGCCTTCTTGTCTAAGGTGTCTCGGTCTCAATTGTTAGGGTTTGAGTTATCTCCTTTAGCCATTTGCTGAAATGCCGGAACACTAAAGAGGACCCATACTCTTTGTTGATGACCTTTACACTGGCTCAAGAGTACGTTAGTTTCCTTGGGATCCTTAGGTGGAGAGGGGATAAAGCATATTGAGTTTTAGTTCCTGGGCACCAAGGGTGAGCCCCTTTGTACCATGAAGATCTGGATTTTTATAGCAGAATCAAGGGCAGACATGGCTGCAAGGTATTTATTGCTCTTGGTGTTCTAATTAACCCTTTCTCCTGCGGGGGGTGGGGGTGGGGTGTGAGCCTCAGCAGGCCACAGAGTGATAGTTGTGCTTCACAGTTCCTGTGGGGCCCTGCTGACACACTGGATTGATGCTGCTGATTTTATTTTTGTTTGTTTTTTGTTTTTTGTTCTTTGTTTTTTGATTACTAATCGTGTATTGAGAGCAGTAAGAGGTTCCACGACACCAGATAAACCAGTTCTGAGGTTTTCCCCAAGATAAAGTTTAACAGCTCCAGCTTCTTCAGTGTTTATCAAAATACAAAAGAAAAAAGTAGA
>NW_011898993.1:2228-3815 GCF_000151845.1 Pteropus vampyrus | reverse complement strand
TGGCTGGGTGGGTGCCAATTGTGTGTAGGACATGAAGAAACTGCTCTGACAGTGGCAAGCTGGTAAATAAATAATTAACAGCAAGCTTTCCAGGAAAAAAAAAAATCCCTGATTTGTTGCATTTTTTTTTTTTTTTTCCTGTGACATAAATACTCCCACCTCGGCAGAGGTCATGCTGCCGACGGAACGGAACGGAGCGCAGAACTGGGAAGATGCACACGCACGCCGCTGCCTGCTCCACCCTCCCCTTCCGTCTCGTCTCCACGAGCCGAAGCCTTTGGGGGCTCTGGACGGTGTGCAGTTGAAAGAAAAACCGACCCAGGATCGATGCACAGGTCCTCCTAGACTAACACGCAGCCTTGAACGAGTTAAAGCAAAGCCATTAAAAACCGTTAGAAATATAATTACAAACGCTCGCGACATTTCTTCAGGTTTGGTCTAGAGCAGCAGACCAGAAAAACAGAATTCCACCTACTTAAGGGCGAGGTAGAAATCCAGAGGCATCTTCTGATGCATGAGGCTGAGGGGCACGTCTGGGATAAAGCTAAATGGAACCCTGGCAGCAAGCCTCTGCCATCTGCCTCATCCATGCCATCGGCTTTCCAAGAAGAAGGTCACTAAAGAGTCCTTCCCGAGCCTCATCGCATCACCGGGGCCTCCTATGAAAAATTCAGCCTCTCACCGGCTCATGAGTCGCCCTCCTTGGCCCTAACTAAATGCATCTTAATTTTCTTTCTACTTAACAGTAGACTTTTTTTTTTTTCTTGGCATCTTTGACTTAATCTTGAGAAAGGAAAACTTTAATCTTCAGACAGATAAAGGAAAATAAAGGGTAGGAGGACGTAATCTCTTTCTAGCTTGTGTTTATCTCCACAGCCCTCCTGGGCCTTGCATGACACACGGCATGTTTTTCTCTGCTCTCAGGAGAAGCAGGTAGAAGCTGTTCCCTGCGTAGAGTTTCACCATATTGGGCAGAGAATGAAGAAAGACCTGGCTCTGTAAATACATAAAATTTATAGTTGGCACAGAAATAAATCATCTAATGAATAGAAAGAATTATTTAATGAATGAGTTAGTCATATAAGTTAAATAATTTGGGGGATCAAAATAGGCGCTTTGACTCAAAAATATAAAAAGAAGGAACATCTATCTACCGATCATAAAATATGTTACCTGTCAATCGTGAGTCCTGCTGTGTATGAGGACTACATCCGGCCCATTCGGAACTGCTAAGGGGGCTGTACCTGGAGGTGACTTCCTCCGCATGGCCCCCACACCCTGCACTCCAGCTTTCTTGTCTTGGCTGGATAAAATTTGCCCCTGTCTCACCTCAAATAGTCTCTATTTGCCAACATTATCTAATTAAACAGACGTCATAATATTGCCAATAAAAGCATCACATAGAGTATACGTGAAGTAAGCTTGTATCGTTTTTCTGACTTAGGCTACCAATGATGATAAAGCCACGTGCAACCATTAATATACCTCGCAAGTTTCTTGAGGCCAAGGAGTATGTTGTAGCTTTTTCCACAGACATATCTCCAATGACTAAGGATCTTATAGAAGTTAAAACTGTTGGATAACTTA
>NW_011898993.1:0-308 GCF_000151845.1 Pteropus vampyrus | reverse complement strand
GACATCTTAACTGTCTGAGAGGAACCACAGGAAAAATTAAAGATATAGCTGGTTCAATGCAAAATTTTTGAAGTACTCCTTAAAGGTCATTAAATATAGTTTTTAGGATAAGATTTAAAAGCTTTCATAGAGAGAAATGATTTTAGTGCTTCGCTATCAAGCTTCATTATCCCCAAGCTCAAAGAGAGGCCAAAGATCTAAGCAAACAGCTCAGATGATTCATTTATGGTCTTTCTGAATGATGAAATGATTCCCACTGAGCCAGTTAAATTCCAACCAAATCATTGTTTGGGAAAGTAGTGAGAACA
>NW_011898992.1:3552-5637 GCF_000151845.1 Pteropus vampyrus | reverse complement strand
TACCAGCGTTGTTCACAGTGGCTAAGACATGGAAACAACCAAAGTATCCTTGGATAGACAATTGGATAAAGATGTGGTACATATATACAATGAAATACTCAGCCATTAGAAAAGATGAGATGCCATTCACAACAATGTGGATGGATCTTGAGATTACCATGCTAAGTGAAATAAGTCAGACAGAAAAAGTCAAGAACCATATGATTTCATTCACATATGAGATATAAAACTAAAAATAAACAAACATGACAAACAAACAGAGACTCATGGACATGGACAGTGGATTTGTGGTTAACAGAGTGAAGGGGAGGGGGAAGTTAAATCGGGGTATGGGGGGTCAAATATTTGGTGGTGGAAGGAAATTTAACTTTGGGTGGCGACCGCACAATGAAATATACATATGACATATTGAAATATACACTTGAAACCTATTTGATTTTATTAACCAATGTCACCTCAATAATTTTAATTTTTAAAAACTAATGTTTCACTTCACAAAAGAGCCATGGATATAGAGTAAAGAGAAGGCACCTGAGTTTCTCTTTGTTGTCTTGGTAACGCATCTTAAACTTTAATCTTCTGCAGCTGTGGACAAATCCATGCTTTTACTTAAAATTTTCCAGTTATGTCATAGACTATAAAATACTATGCAGAAACTTTTCTTTCTACTTTTTCATATAAAACTTTTAATATATTTATGATAAATCCATTTCTTAAAATGGATTTCTTAAAATAGATTTATCAGAAATGAAATTATTGGCTCAAGCTAATGAATAATTTTAGAGTTCTTGAATGTATTGCCTTTACCAAAGGGTTGTACCAGTTCATATCACTATCAGCTCTGGTTTGAAATAATACCACTGACAAGAGAACTCTACCAAAACAATAAGACTTTTTCCAACCATCTTGAGAATATTGGCTTTTTCAGTTTTTTGGAATGCTTCCCAATTCCTAGAAACTTAATTCTAGAAACCCAATTTCTAGAAGGAAACTTTTTCAACATGGTAAAGGCAGTACATGAAAAGAACCCACAGATAATATCACACTCAGTGATGAAAGATTGAAAGCTTTTCTCCCTATCAGGAACAAGACAAGCATACCCACTGTTGCCACTTCTATCCAACGTAGACCTGGAAATCCTCACTAGAGAAATTAGGCAAGAAAAAGAAATAAAAGGTATCCAACTTGGACAGCAAGAAGTAAGATGATCTGTTTGCAGATGGACAAGATCTTATGTGTAGAAAACTCTAAGCATTCCGCACAAAAACCTGTTAGAACTAATAAATTCGACAAAGTTGCAGAATACAAAACCAACATGCAAAAATCAGTTCAATTTTTATACACGAGCAATAAACAATCGAAAAGGAAATTAAGAAAATAATTCCATTTACAGTAGCATCGAAAAGAATAAATACATAGGAATAAATCTAACTAAGGAGACAAAAGTTTTGTATAATTGAAACTATAAAATATTCCTGAAATTTAAAAGCATAAATAAATAGAAAGATATCCTGTATTACTGGAATGGAAAATTTAATATTATTAAGATGACAATACTATCCAAAGTTATATACAGATTCAATGTAATCCCTTTCAAAGTCTAAATTATTTTTTTTGCAGAAATAGAAAAATCCAGCTTAAAATTCATGTGGATTCTCAAGGTACCCCCAATAACCAAAACACTCTTTAAGAAAAGAACAAAGTTGGAAATTCTCACACTTCCTGACTTCAAAACTTACTACAAAACTTCAGCAATAAAAAATTGGGGTACTGGCATAATGACAGATGTATAAACCAGTGGAAAAGAACTTAAAGCCCCCAAAGAAACTCTCACATGTACGGTCAATTGATTTTTGACAAGGGCGCCAAAACCATTCAAAGGGAAGGAAATAGTCTTTTTGACAAATGGTGCTGGGAAAAAAATGTATATCCTCATAGCATATACAAAAAATTAACTCAAAATTAACAAAAATGTAATCAAATACCAGACTTAAGAGCTAAAACTATAACACTTTTAGAAGAAAATGTAGGAGAAAAATCTTCATCACTTTGGATCTGATGATAATTTCTTGGATAGATACTAAA
>NW_011898992.1:0-807 GCF_000151845.1 Pteropus vampyrus | reverse complement strand
AAAAAAGTAGAAATAATAAATGTCCAACGATACGGAAATGGTTAAACAAATTATAGATATGCATTCAATGAAATATTGGACAACCAGTAAAAGGATACTTTAAAAATCCTATCTGATAACATATAAAAGTGAGATCAAAGAATAATAGCATCACAGAAAAAAACTTTTATGAAATACCAGAATTCAAAACTAATTATACACTACAATTATAACTACATACTTTTTTAAATGCCTATACATAAGAAAGAAAGGATCAGAAATTAACATTCTGGATGTTATCCAAAAAATGGTTCTGTTTTCATGCACACAAGCTCTAATGACAGGGCTGTATAGGAAGTGTTAAATAAAAAGTAGCCATTATTATTGCTCTTATAATCATTAGTGGGACTATGTATTTTTTATTTAATGAACATGTATTACTTTAAAATAAAAACTAATCCTTTTGAAAAGCATTAAAAACTAAATATTAGTGGCGGTGACTCAGGATAATAAAACTGTGGGTAATTTATATGTGTATTGTTTTTTGTTTTTTTTTTCTGAATTTCACACAAGAAATATATTGCTCATATAAATTTTAAGGGGTTTTTAAGTTTTTTTATTTCTAACACATGTATTTAACACGTGGTTTTTACTCATCTGAATACATTGCTGTCCTTAAATTATCTCTGAGCCAATTTAGTGAATCATATTCATTACGATATGTCGATAACGGTCAATATAAGTGTTCTGGAAAGAGATTTACACTTCTTATACTATATATTTCTGTAAAGTTTTACATTCCTATGATGGACACGTATATATATATAT
>NW_011898991.1:3102-5154 GCF_000151845.1 Pteropus vampyrus | reverse complement strand
GGAGTTATGAGTTTTCAGAACAAATAAATACTGCATAGGTCAAGTGCCCTTCCCTTCGTGATGTGTCTTTTTAAGTTGCTTTTAATCTGCAGGTTCCCTTCTAGCCCCTTCTTTACTTACAGCGAACTGTGGAAGGGTGCAGGACATCTGGCCGGTGGCCCCCAGTCTGGATCAGGCTGATTGCTCACTCACGTTCATACAGTTAAGTACTTTCCTCCATCCTGTGACAGCCGGATGTCAGACTGATATAATCTCATTAGAAGGTATAGCACTCGCTCAAGAAGGGTAGCCTGTGTATTGGTTTCCTGGGGCCGACATAGCAAAGGGCCACAGATTAGGTGGCTTAAAACAACAGAAATTTATCCTCTTGGGGTTCTGAAAGGCAGAGGTACGAAACCAAGGTGTTGGCAGAGCCGTGCTCCCTCAGAAGCCTCTTGGGGAGAACGTTTCCTTGTCACTTCTCGCTTCCGGGAGCCCCAGGCATCCCTTGGCTTGTGACAGTCACTCCAACCTCTGCCTCGTCCTTACGTGCTAGTCTCTCCTCTGTGTCTGTGTCCAAATTACTCCCCCCTTAGAGGACACCAGTCATGTTGGACTGAGGGACCGCCCTGCCCCAGCACAGCCTCACCTCACCCAATTACATCTGCAACGACATCATTTTCAAATATGGCTGCGTTCTGAATACTGAGGGTTTAAACATAGATTAGGGCTTAAACATATATTTGGGGGGATACCATTCAACCCATAACACAGGGTACTTCACAAAATCCAAAGATGTACAGCATAGCCTCCTGGTAGAGAGCCAGCAGGAGCCAATGCAGCCTCTCTGCCTTTCCAGGACTGCCCCACCCATCCTTCCCGTGTCTCTGTGTTTCATCCATTCTCTCTCTCTCTCTCCCTCCCATTTTCTCTCCTACGGGTGCCCATGGGACAGGCGTGCCTGTGCGGTCGTCACTTTCCCGTCCCCTCTAGCTTCACGCGCCCACCAGAGACGAGCTCAGAGGCTGCCAACTCCGAACCCCTGGGAGAGAGTCCGCACGGCTGGCTTGGCCCCGTACTTGCCCCTTGGTACAATAAGCCATGGCCAGAGTCAGAGCAACCACATATACAGAGTTCCGCATCCTCCAGGGCTCGGGGACGTACAGGTTTCTGAAGGAGAAACAATGCAGGGGGTGGGGGCGGAGGAGAAAAAATGATCTGCTGAGAAAACAGTTGGCGAATGAAACAGTATTCCTGGTGGGGTATGAAAGAGGATGCTGTGCTCCAAAAGACAAAGAACGCTCCCGCCGGATGCTCAGGACGACGGACGTGAAGAGAAGTGGAAAGCAGCCGAAGTCTCACAGAAAAGGCAGCGCGCAGTCAGAAAAATACTATTTTGTTACACTTGGTTCAACTCTATATCCCATATCTTTGGGAACGTGGGTCACATCCACGTAGGCACGGTCCTCTTCCACTTCCCTCAACCCCTGGACAAACGTCCCAGTTCATGGAGTGCGACCTCAGCATTTCTGAAGTACGGTGTCTCAGGGACTCTGTCTTGGTCAGCTCAGGCTGCTGTGACAAAAACGCCATAGCCTGGATGACTTAAATAGCAGATGTTTCTCATGGTTCTAGAGCCTGGGACATCTGAGATCAGGGGGCCGGCATGGTTGAATTTGGGGGTGAGGGTCCTCTGCCTAGTTCACAGACAGCTGCCTTCTCGGTGTCTCCTCATGGGGGGGGCAATGGGCGGGGGAGAGAGAGAGAGAGAGAAAGAAAGAGAGAGAGAGAGAGAGAGATCATCTCTGTCGTGTCCCTTCTTACAAAGGCATTCGTCCCATTCACGAGGCTCCACCCTCCAGACCTAATTACCTCCCAAAGGCCTCACCTCCTAATATATCACCTTGGGGATTAAGCTCCAACATATGAACTTTGGGGGAACACACACGTTCAGTCTACAGCAGATAGTGAGGGGGTGGGAGGCGTGACGAGCTTCGTCCTGGAAAGGGCTGGCACTGACCTCCATCTGCATGAGGAGGCAGTCGCTTCAGTCCCGAGCCCTGGTAACTCCTC
>NW_011898991.1:0-901 GCF_000151845.1 Pteropus vampyrus | reverse complement strand
AAAGGCCCTGGGGTGAGAAGTGGCATGTGTTGGAGGAATTGGGTTGTTGAGAGCGATGGGCAGAGAGAGGTGAGAGAGATGAGTTGGGGAGGCAAGCAGGAGCTAGCTCAGACAGGGTCGGGTAAACTCCGTTAAGTATTTTACATGTTCACGGAAATCCATCAATACTTCCCAAGATGCTAATGTTTATCAGGCTTTTGGATCCGTTTGGGGAAATCTGTCCATCTTCACCACTAGCATGTAAGACCCACGAGGGCAATGACCTTTGGCTCATAGCTCTATCAACGACACCTAGAATGATATCTAGACCTACGCAGTGCTCTCCTGCTCAACACCACAGCTATTACCCTTGACCTCTACCTCACTGCGAAGCTAAACAAAGATGATCACTGTCTATACTCGTTATTATCAGGGTCCCCAAGACAACGCTCAGCCGCGCTGATCTGCTAGGACTCACACAGCTCATTATGGTAAAAACCATAATGATTGTGGTTACGGTTTATCACAAGTGAAGGATACAGATTAAAATCAGCAAAAGCAAAAGGCGTATAGAGTGATCAATATGGAGAAATCATGTTTTTCTACCACCTTCTCCCTCGAAGAACACAAATTTAAACAATCACCCGTGGACAAGAGCCTTTGTGTTTTGAAGACCAGGTTTCTGTGAGAGAAGTCCCCGTGTGACATTGAAGAAAAAAAGGTATCCAAGATCGGATGCTCTGAGGAAAGTCAAAGAAAGAGTTTCACTCCATCCGTGTCGCCCTCCCCCAAGGAAACAGAGCTCAGTGCCAAGAAAGACCTTCTTGCCGTGATTCCTCGCACCGGGGAAGTGAATGTGCTAGTGCCCAGCTTCCCCAGCTATGCAGGCCACTGCCAAAGGGACCCAGAGTACCCGGGCGTG
>NW_011898990.1:3953-5783 GCF_000151845.1 Pteropus vampyrus | reverse complement strand
AGTTACCTGGTAAACATTTGATAAAAACTTGTTGAATTAAAATGAAACCATGTCTTCATTTGAAAGTCAGAATTTCTTGCATAACATTTTGAAGAAAGATATTGATATTCCTGAACAAAATGTTTGCAGTATGTCCACTTTTCAGTAGCCTTTAAATGATAAACCTCAACCACTTAAAAACATATTTTCACCGACATATTCTATAATATTCTATAATAATATATTAATCATATTAAAATTTTGGATAAGAGGCTGTAAGGGAGCTTGATAAAACTTAGCTTCTTATCAAAAGCAGGGGAAAATATTGAAATATCTCTTTTTGAATTTATAACTTGATCTGAGGGCTACTTTGTCATACATTGATTAAAAAATAGATAGATGATGGTTCCACTCATTTAACAGATGGCATGATGTGTTTTTTGATTTGCAGATTCATGTAATCCTAATGATTTGCTATCAATGTTCTCATCCTTAAGCTTGTATTTCTGCCTAGGAAATTCAGGCCAAAGAACAGGTTATAGATGTGCCCAAGTCTATCCTTTCTCTCTCACTAAATCTTCCTAGTCATCAGCAATACTTACAGGTCTGCTGGCCAGAGTTGGAAACCAAATGACTTTCCTGGGAAAGGAATCAGCAGTTTTGATCTCCAAAGCTCAGGGTTTTAAATTAATTGAAGTGAGCAGCCAAGGATATAAGGTAGTCTATTCTGGTTCATTAGTATTTTACAGAGAAGAAAACAAAGGCCATCTATTTTTCTCTGTGTTTTTTTTTTTTTTGATGGAGACATAAACTCTAACATTCCCACAGGGAAGAGCCTTCTGGGTAATTCTCCATATACTTTTCATTTCAATATAATACATATGTTTCTGAAACTGTATTCTAGCCAAGAAGTCAGAGAAATCTTTGACCCAGAAGATTAGAAATCATTGGGTACAGAGCACAGAACTGGGGTGCAGGAGATAACATTTTAGCTCTAAAAAGAAGCCTGAGGAATGTGATCAAGCCTTCTTTATATGCTCACACATACCGTGTCTGACACACAGTAGAAGCTCAACAATCTACTATTTTGACCAATAAGTAGAGAGTCCAGCCTCCATCCTGAGGCAGAATTATATGCTATAAAACTCAGAAAGTTGATTTTTTTGTTTTATTTTTTGACACGTCCTAAGTAGATTTGAAACCATTAACTAATTAACAATTTTTAGAGTATCAATTTTTGGGGTTATGTTTTACTGATACGTCTATTGTTACCTGTCAAGATTATTTTTTCTTTAGTTCAGTAGTCTATAGGGTTAGAGAACAACTGCTCAACACCTTTATAATTTCAATTTATTAATGTAGAAATCTCTCAGACTATTTCCACCTCTAGGTTAAGTCATCTCAGAAAATCCCCAGCATTATTATTTTATTTTTTTCCTAATTAACCTTTCTCTGGATAATCTCCAGTTCCGCCAAGTGTCTCTTTTAAGGGTGTAAAAATTCATTACTGTGGGCTTTCTTGGACAATAACAATTCTATTCCTTGCTCTTTGGTTGACAGGATAATATGTCCAACATTATGGTAATATGAGGGCCCAGGGACCCAGGAGTTGTTTTCTTCCCCTAGTTGGTGGCCAGTTTAAATATAATCAATACTTCCAAGTTTACTATGCTGTGGTCATGTGTTGACTGAGAAAATTCTTGTATGGAAGCAAAAGTTTTTAACATTGCCCACCAGTCCTTGTAATATAAGAGAAGTGATTTTATAATTCTTGCAAACATCTGTAGGCTGGTGCCCCAACATCAGGTGCCACAGTTCAAACTTGTTTAAATTGATGAAGCTGGTCAAGTA
>NW_011898990.1:0-2228 GCF_000151845.1 Pteropus vampyrus | reverse complement strand
CTGCAAACTCAGACAGCATTACACCCTCAGCATTCCTACTTTTCTGGTTCTCTAGCTTACAGATAGCAGATCACGGGACTTCTCAGCCACCATAGCCATGTGAGTCAATTCCTACAATCTCCTCTTATGCATATCTACATATATCCTATTGGTTCTCTTTCTGGAGAATCCTGACTAATACAGGTGCTTACTCTCTCTCACTGCTGGCAACTCTGAGAAAAAGCTGAGAGAGAAAAAGCTGAGTCTAGTTTCCAGGAGAGAGACCAGAGAGAGAGGCTCAAACATTTCATTTTCTCTGTTCAAACAATATGTTTCAGTCTTACCAGCCATTTGAAGTCTCAGAAATTTGAATAAAGTCAAACTAGACTAGCCAGACCTCAGGTTAACCACCTCAGATCAGAACTGCCAAGCTCCCTCCTACAAAAATTTGAGAAATAATAAATTGTTTTTGCTTTGTTTTAAGTCATCAGCAAAGACTAATTGATACACAATAAACTAAATGTTTATGTATTTAAAATTTAACTGTGAAATGTGACATGTGATAAAATGATTAGAGAAATTTTACAAGGGTGAGGCTAAGAGAGAAAAGCATCAAAAACCAGAGAGGTTCAATGATTTCATGCATAGTATTTTGCAAGGATCTTTTTCTGCTTTGTTTTCGGCATCGAACTTTACCTGCAAATTCTGGTCACTTTATATTTAGATTCTTGCAAACACTTTTCTGCACCTTTCATCCTGTTTTGTCCATAATCCATTTAAGTTATATGAAATTCTTTGAGGAATAGAACTAAATATCGAGATTTTTTGATTGTTCAAATAAAGTATTTCAACTTGGAAGCTAAATACACAATTTAGTAGTTTTAAAATATGTCCACAAATCCTTTCCCTCAAAAGGTAGAGCCCGTGTTCTAACTAGTTTTCTAATCAAGTTATTCTATTTAATAGGCCTCTACATGAAATGCCATTTGCCTCTTGTTCAATTGAAAAAAGCCAGACTTAGTGATTTCCTTCTGATGAATAAATTGTAGCAGAAGGAATGCCAAGTTATTCTGAGGCTAGGCTGTCGAAAGGATAGTTTCTACCTGTTCTCTCTCTTAGATTATTTATTCTGGAAGAGGGTAGCATACATGTGAGAACAATCAAGCAGTCCTTTGGAGAGGCCAACCTGGCTAGTAACTGTGTTTCCCACCATTCACCAGCATCAACTTATTAGCTATATGAATTAGTTACCTTGGAAAAGGATTCTCCAGACCAAGTCCAAGATTACAGCCCCATCTAATATCTTGAACCTAACATATTGAGAGATTCCAAGGCAGAACCAACTAACTCAGAAGCTCTTCAATTCTTAACATTGAGAAACTCTGAGATTTAAAATATTTCTTGTTGTCTTAAGCTACCAAGTTTTAGGATAATTTGTTTCACAGCCATAAGTAACTATTACAGATAATAAAGAAAATGTACAATTCAAATTCACATAGTATTTAAAAAAAAAAAGCTAATCAATCATTCAATCAATCAAATTTTGGTCCAACAGCTAGATCAAGAAAAGTTATTTCTAATCCCTCACTTAAGACCCAAATGTGGGCCCGCACACATTTTTAATATTTTACTGTAACATAATATTATTATCTAATTATCAGATTTTATTCTAACTGCATAAATGTTGCAATAATCTCTTTCATAGAAGGGCATTGATAGCACATTGCAGTTAGGTATCATAGCTCTTTAAAGCCCTTTAATTTTTAAGAGTTATAAAGCCTTTTTTTTATAATTTAAAAAATGCATTTATTTTATTTTTAAATTTTATTTAGGTATACTTAATAGGAAAAAAGTTGCATATATTAAATGTGTGTATATATATATATGTATATATTTTGAGTTTGGATGTATACATGTACCCATGATATCACTACAAACAAGATAATAATTCATCACCTTCAAAAGATTTTTTTAGTCCCTTTACTTTTTCTTTCTCTCTTTTTTAGGATGGGGGAAATTTGTGGTAGAAAGACTTAGCATGAGATCTATCCTCTTAACATAACATGAGATCTATCCTCTTAATAAGTTTTTAAGTACACAGCACCATATTTTTAACTATAGACATTATGCTGGCAGATCTCTAGAACTTAATTGTATAACTGTATATGATCTTTGGGTGCATACACTTTTCTTTGTAAATTTTAGTTAACAAATCCACCATTATCTAAGTCCTTAAAGTAAACTATGGA
>NW_011898989.1:3352-5966 GCF_000151845.1 Pteropus vampyrus | reverse complement strand
ATATAAAGTCATAAGTTCATAAATCATTTCTGACATCTTGACTAACTACCTAAGAGACTGCAAAAATTTAATCTCGTCTCTCCATTTTTTCATCTAAAATTCCTTTGCCTAGTATTAAGAACTTAAGAAAAAAATAAACTTCTATGATATTTGTAACAACAAAAATATATTTTAAACTGGGTTACTATAGTTATGGACACAGTTTTTTAATTTAAAAACCTTCGGGACTAAGCTAATTTACAGCTTATTTTCATTGAATGCTTATTTTTCTTTCTTTTCAGGTTCCAGGTAACAAATCGAATTGTCAGAAAAATAAATTATATGTATAGAATGCTTATTTATTGCAGATAAAAGACAGTATTCAATCAGACAAAAGAAATTAATATTGCTTGATGAAGTCTATCAGTTTTTGCCTAGTGGTCACTCTATGTCCTACAAAAATAAAAATGATTGTGTAAGCTAGTTTATATATTACTGTATTGCTTCTTCTAACCATTACTGCAGTATTATGCAAAGGACTGAAATGAATACACATTAGTGGAACACCAAGTGTAAATTAACCTAATTTGAAACTAGGAGAAACAAAATTGTGGAGTGTAATTGCTTTGTTTATGTATGGTGATTTGAATAGGACTTCTTGCTCAAAGGCACACCATAACTTGGAATTTTTATATACATATTTTTTTAAAAAATCTGTACACTGGAGTTTAAATAAAAAGAGTAGGGTGATGTGGGTGCTTTTAAAGGCTTTCTGGCTTGGCGACTAAACACTGAAGACTCACAATGTGGGTATTGTCTTGGTGAACTGATCATAGCTTGTGGTTGGACTTCAACTTTTCAGGTACTATTCAGTTTATAAGACCTAATAAAAATGAAAGAGCGACTATTTCTAGAAGAGTTTGAATTAAAAATGTGTGTGCGTGTATGTGTGTGTATTGTTATAGGCCTTGCCCTTCCATTCATATATTGAAGCTCTAATTCCCAATACCTCAGAAAGTGACTGTATTTGGAGATAGTCTTTAAAGAGGTGATTAAGTTGGAATGAGGCCACTAGGAGGAGACACTAATCCAATAGAACTGGTTGCCTTATAGGAAGAAGAGACACCAGACATGCTTGTGTACAGAGCAAGTCTGAGTGAGAACACAAAAAGAAGGTGGCCATTTGCAAGAGAAGCAGATGGACCTCAGAAGAAACCAAACTTGCTGACATCTGGATCTTGAGCTTCTGACTTCTGGAACTGTGGAAAAGTACATTTCTGTTGTTTAAGCCACCTAGTTTGTGGTGTTTTGTTATGGCAGCCCTAGTAAACTAATGCATGTGTTAACTATTACAAAATGAGGTTTATAAATATGAGATGGACCAGATCCTTTATCGTCCGACTAGCACTTTTCTCCATAAGAAAAATGTACTCAGGCAGCAGGACAATAAGTGATAAACAGTCTCTTAGTTACATAGTTAAATAACTACGTTTTTCACAAAAGGAGAGTCCAGTGTAGGACTCACAAACTGAGGCCAGTAGCTAATGCAAGTTGGTAATAACATCTGGAGAAAAGAAAATATTAAAGATTTTTTTTTTTATTTAACTAAATGTACTCAAACAATCACGATCATCTTAATATTGCTTTGATTTTTCATTTAGTGTATATGTTTTTGTGGGTCTGAGTTTGGATGTGTGTGAAAATAACTTTGGTAGATTTCCTAATACTTTTAATAGACAAAATAAAAGGACGAAACCTCTGTTACCTCCCCACCATTTAGTTTATTTGTCGTTGTGTATATGGTTTTCTTTTGGATCTGTTTTTTCTGGTAACAAATGCTCACGGGTAACAGTAACAACTTAAGCCTTTTTTATTTTCCTGCTTTTTCATCCTAAACTTGTAAATTCATCCTGGAATGATTCTAATGAGATTCTTTTCTTTTTTACCAGGCATGAAAATCAGGCAAAAATTAATCACAAAAGACTTCTTAATGAGACATGTGTCATTTCACAATAGAGGATTCCTTTACTAGGCAATTCCATGTACATTTCATCATTTAAAATTGCATCACATGATAATCCTTGGCTGCAGGATTTACAGTTTCTTTAGTAGAAGACAAGCGGGAGGTGGTTGTTCTGGGCTTTGGATAGCCAACAGACTAGGCAGGCCAATCTACGGAATAAAATAGCCAGTGAAAACCTGACCTCATGTGTCTAATCTACCCAAGACGGACATTCTTGCTAATAGGACCCATTGATTTCTTCGCCAAGGGTAAACTCTCCCATTGAAATTCTCTCTGGATGCAGTTCACGCTACATTTTAAAGCGGCTTTCTTCTACTCTTCATTTCTGATAAACTCTCCCTCCCCACCTCTTAGGATTAATATTTTCTATCTTTAAATATGTAAATGTGTTTAGTTTGGTTAAAGTTTAATGTTACTGGGGTAAGTAGTCATTCTGCTTTGTTAAATTTGAGTTCACTTATCGCTACCGAGATTTTATGTGCTGATTGGGGTTACCTGCCATAAGACTGCCGGTCTAAGTGTGGAGACTGCCTATGCACTGTGAAGTGTGTAAGATTTTGCCTACTTGCAATCTAACAAGTTAGCTTGACACAGTTCTAAGGATGCTACAGA
>NW_011898989.1:0-682 GCF_000151845.1 Pteropus vampyrus | reverse complement strand
AACTCCACCTTAATAGCATGTTCCTGAGAAAAACTTTCCTGTTGGCATTGAAGAAGCAAACTGCTATGTTATGGATAAGCTATGTAGAAGGCCATGTGGCAAGTAACTATTAATGTCCTTTAGATCATGAGGAGAACCTCCGACCTAAACCCAGTAAAAAGCTAAGGGCCCTCCTTCATACAGCTACAGGAAAATGAAATCCGATAACCTGAATTAGATGGCAAGCAGTCATCCTCAGTGAAACCTCAAGGAGTGCTAGCAGTCTGGCCAACCTTGGTAGCAGAGGATTCAGCTAAGCTGTGCTTGAACTTCTGACCCACAGAAAATTAATGATAATAATAGTATATTCTTTTAACCTACAAATCTGTAGTAATTTGTTGCACAGAAAGAGAAAACTAATGTAATGCCTTTGTTAAAGAGATGAGGAAACACTAGAGCCCATGAGTAGTCTCTCCCAACATTTACTGAGGCACTCTCAACTATGCATCATATAAATGTAAAACACTTTCTGAATTAAATAATGAACCATCAAATTCAACAAGACAATTGAAAAGAGGCTCCTAAGAGTACAGTTAATTCTTTTTATTTTTTGTCACACAAATGTAACACTTCTTTTTTGTGTTATGGTAGTATGTAATATAAAAATGAATGAAACCTGGATAATGCCTTACAGAGTTTATAG
>NW_011898988.1:2902-3263 GCF_000151845.1 Pteropus vampyrus | reverse complement strand
ATGTTAAGGTTTGCCCTCCTTAGAGGCTGGAGGAAGTGGCTTAGATCAGCGGTTCCCAACCTTTGTGGCACCAGGGACCGGTGCTCCTATGAGAACGTAATGCCTGAGGATGTGAGGTGGAGCTGAGGCGGTGATGCTGGCGCTGGGGAGCGGCTGCAAATACAGATGAAGCTTTGCTGGCTCACCTGCCGCTCACCTCCTACTGTGCGGCCCAGTTCCTAACAGGCCATGGAAGGTGAGAGAAACTTTACAAAGGGCTTGTTGCACCAACCTCGGTTGGAGTACGTTTCATTCTCTTAGGAAGACGCTGAACCTGTGAGCAAGTCTTCCCTCGGGTGAGATTATTATTGGAAGCCAAACA
>NW_011898988.1:0-1564 GCF_000151845.1 Pteropus vampyrus | reverse complement strand
TCTCCTTCGGCGCCCAGCACAGCGCCTGGCCCGGGGTCTGAGTGCACATTTGCTGCTTTCATGTCACTGTCCGTCTCTTCCCAGGTTTTCCTGATCGCAAAACCAGGGTACAGGGGTGCTACCTCTTTAGCTTGACAGACCTAACCTTCTATGGGTCTGTGGTCATAAAGGTTATTCTTCCGTCTGATTCCCTTCCCTATTTTGTAAGTCACGATATGGTTTTCCAGTTTCTAAAACATAGGAAGTGCTAAAGAAATTTGTTTCATCAGTGTTTTGAAAGTACATTAAGTCTTCACTTAACACTGTTGACAGGTTCTGCAACTTTAAGTGAAATGACATATAACAAAACCCATTTACCACAGGCTAATTGATACAAACGAGTTAAATTCATACGGTAGCTCGTCAATGTTATAATGAAATGTTGAACAAAACGATGTATTTCGAGGACCTAGTGTAAATTATTTTTGTTTGAATATTTCTTGTTTTGCGAAGTTCTTAAAACCGAACATTATTGGAGAATAATAACAACATGTCCGTGAGCAGTGCGTTTTAGCTGAAAAGAGTTGAGTCCTTTCCATATATTTGTTATTTAGTTTTTTAGACTGAAGGTCAAGAGGAAAGTAATGTTATTTCAATTTTAACTTAAGGAGCTAAAGTTGATTTGCTCAAGATGTCAGCACTGAGCTGGCATTTGGGTCAAAGTTATTCTCCAGCACATGTCACCCAGCTCTCCGGATTGTGCGAAACAGCTGTGATGATGTGACTATAGGGTCATCCATAGCGTTGAGAAGACTGTAATGAGCCATTCTCTCATTGTCTTCGAAACAGGCTCCGTGCAGCTCGAGTGTCTGCATTTTGGAACTAAGACCTGTAACTAAGGGAACTATGTCTTAGTCTCCCATTGAGACAGTTCACACTGACAGAGCCCCGCCCACCCCGGGGCTGTGCTATGTTATTGGAGGAGGACTCAGTCAAACAGGTCGCAAGAGGAGAGGTAGTGAGAGATTCTCTTCACTTACTTATCACTTCCTTGACCCGCCAGACAAGCATCCGGGAAGATGCTCATCTTGTGCCTCTTGTTCCCTAAAAGATCATTTCTAATAGGAACCGGCCCTCCATATTAACCCACTAGAAACCTACCAACCTGTACTGCATGGCAGGCTGTCTCTATTAATTAGGGTGAGTCATGTTGCACTACGGTACTGGGTGAAGTGCCCGCCTTCAAAGAGAGCTAAGTTCCAGTGGGTGTCCCGGGGCCTTTGCGCTTGGGTCACTAAAGAATTACATGTCTGTTGTGGATTACCAAGTCATCGAGGTGCCGAGATTCGGGGTAACAATCTGTCTCTGTAAGCTAGTCTTAAGGCAGAGCAAAGAAAGTTCCCACAGGCATCTCACATTGAGGCAGAGCCTGCAGAATTCCAGGCCCGGAGCTATTTCGTTCGAATGCATAAAAATGTAAAAGCTACACATTATCTCTCAGGATCAAGGGCAAACGCAGAACTGGCGTTGGTTTTCCAACCTGGACCCATCAAAAAACATCCTGATGAAATACTCTGAAGAAAAG
>NW_011898987.1:2988-3544 GCF_000151845.1 Pteropus vampyrus | reverse complement strand
GTCTGGAATCCGCCCAGGCCGCTCGCAGCCCAGACGCAGGCCCTGCGAAGAGGGTCGCGGCCGTCACAGCAGGAGCTGTGGTTCCCAGGGCCCCCAGATCGAACCGTGGCCAGGCTGTTGTTGGGCATTCGGAACTATGGCTTAGGTTCCTGTGCACGCGTGGATATAAGGTGAGGATTTTCTCAGCCAGAGGATAAGCACGGCAGACGGCGAAGTGGCCCGTGAGCCGCCCGCACGATTGTGCACAGGAGCCTTCGAACGAGAGGCAGAGAATCACCCGCGCTCCGGGCCATTCATAAAAGTTTTCCGAAGTGATAGAAACGTACGCGTGTGCGCTGATAGTTAGAATCCACACTGAGTGTGAAATGAAACAAAATGTTCCTTCTTGGGAAAAAGCCTCAGCTGTAGCCCGTTAGGAGGGAGTGTGGACGGGCTAGCTTCATGCCTTTATCGTCAAATCACCCAAACAGCACCAAAACCTCACCATCTGCCCAGGAAGGAGGAGGACGTTGAACCAATCGATCGGACTGGAAGAGATGCCGAGCAGCCGTCTTGC
>NW_011898987.1:0-970 GCF_000151845.1 Pteropus vampyrus | reverse complement strand
TTCAAGCCCGTGCTACTCCTGTGGTCCCGAGCTCAAGGACCATGCCACCCGCCGCCCAGCGGCCCAAGGCGACTTGCTTCTCTCTCTCCCTCACCTAGTCGATTTGTCCCACGTCCGGCTGGTTCTAGATCCTGAACACACCCTACTCCGTCCACTCATCCCCTCTGTCCTACCTACCAGTCCCTGGGGCCCACGCGCCACTGTCTCTGCCTCGACCGCTGGGCTGCCTCCTGCTGCCAGTTAGTGCCACCCACCTGCTCTCCACCAGGCCCACCTTTCTGAAAGACAGACCTGCCGGCATCGCCCCCCCACCGCCTCCAGCCATGCCCCACACAGGCGTGCGGCCACCCAGGCACCGGCCTGCGGCAGTGGTCCCGGGGGATGACCATGGCCCGAAACGGTCCTGGTGCCCGTGGCGTCGCGGCCACCGTAACAGAAGCATGAAGGTTGCAAGAATCACCAGGGCTGCGGCTGCGATGGCCGCGGCGTCGCCCTGGGGGTGGGTGAGGAGGACGCGGGGGGCTCCCGCGCGGGGTCCTGAGGGATTGACGGGGGCGGGGCGGTTGGAGCTGGAGCCGGGCACGTAGCCGAGGAGGAGGCGGGAGGCGGGGATCTGCAGGAGGAGAGAGGGAAGACCCCTGAGGACGTCTACGGCGAAGGTCAGCAGAAGCTCCGCGGGCCTCGACCAGCTCCCGGAGAAGCCTGAAAACAGGAGCCGACCCTGGAGACTGTGATCGGGGGACGCTCGGCTCACGGCGCCGCGTCCGCTCCCGCCCGAACCTGCGAGGAGGGATGCCACGGACCAAGCAGAGCGCCGCGGCCGCGTTTCTGACAGTGACGCCTGCTCCAGAAGGGCCTGGGCTGGGGCTCGGGCCGGGCTCCACACGAAGGCACCGGCATCCTGGGAGGGGACGGCTCCAGCTGCGTGCTGCCCCCGAGGCCTCCCCCAGGACAGGGTGGGAGGCGGGAG
>NW_011898986.1:2641-3706 GCF_000151845.1 Pteropus vampyrus | reverse complement strand
TTCACTTAATATTATCTGTGGCTGCTTTCATGTGAGAGAGACATCTGGCCCACAACGCCTAAAGTATTTACTGTCTGGCCCTTTCCAAAATAAAAAAATGTACTAACCCTTGCCTAGGCAATGGGAAGCCACTGAAAGTTCTTGATCAGGAACTGGTGTGTGGTGTTCCTTTTTTTTTTTTTTTTTTAACAGCTTTTATTGAGATACAATTCATATACCATACAACTCACCCATTGGAAGTGTACAGTTCAATGGGTCTTGGGATATTACATTAATAACTTTTTTAAATTGTGGTAAAATACATATAGCATCAAATTTGCCATTTTAACTATGTTTAAGTGTGTAGCTCAGTGGCATTCGTTACATTCACAATGTTGTGCAACCACCACCACTATTTCCAAAACTTTTTTCTCACCCCGAAGAGAAACTCGGTACCCATTAAGCAATAGCTCCCTATTCCCCTTCCCCGCAAAGACCGTGGCCCGTTGCAAGGGTTAACTCAGGAGCTGGTAGGATGGGTTTGGGATAAGGCTGTTTAAGAAATAAACAACAGTGACCCTGACAAGGCTTCAGGGGTATGTCTCCCCCCGCACCCCCGCTCCCACCACCATGATTAAATTACACTCATTGTCTAATTAATTATTCGAGCTCTCATTTGTGTAGTTGTACTCTTATAAGTTACAAAGTGTTTTCACATAATGTTTACAGACACCATTTTATTTATTTGTTTTATTCAGAGAATAAAATCAAGATGCAAGAAACGAGGTGGTTTATTCTGTCACCAACTCGCAGGTGGCAGAATCCAGGACCAGGACTGACACTTAGATCCGCCTGAGTCGGGGTAGAGAGCGGGGCGGAAGGAATGAGAAAATTAACCCTTGCTGGGGAGTCACTTATTTGCCAGGCACGGTGCTAGGCGCATGCACACGTGGCTCTGTTATTTCATTTTCGCTACATCCCTGTGCTGGGGAGAAGTCGTCTCTTGGTTTGACAGATGAAGAAACTGAGGCTTGCAGCTATGACTTGCCCAAGGACGCGCGGCCAGTCAGTGGTGCTGCTGAGATT
>NW_011898986.1:0-794 GCF_000151845.1 Pteropus vampyrus | reverse complement strand
TGGAACTGCCATAGCTATCTGAAGTGATAGGTACTGTTCCTATCCGCATTTTACAGATATAAAAACTGAGGCTGAGAAAGCTGGATTTGAATCTGTTCTATAAGACTCAAAAGCCCGCTGTCTTAATCTGTTCACTCTCCTGCCTCTTAACTGATAAGGGAGAGACTCAGAGATTGAACAAAGGTAGAGAAAATTGAGCAAAAAAAAAAAAAAAAAAAGCATTGTAGGGTAGGAATTCCAGATGGCCACCTGGGTTCCCCATTTCTGATAGTGCCTTTGACTAGAGCCCGTGACGAAAGGACAATGCTTTTGTGCCTGCTTTTGCTGGTCACGCCTTAGACACGCAGACCTGGGGGTGAGGACTGGGGCGAAAGGAGTTGCATTTAGTATCCTGGCTTGTTAAGCTCAGTTCCAACTAAAGGGGAACTTCTCTTGCAAGAAATCAGTAGCAACAACTTTCCAACCTCTGTCGTATTTTATACTTTTTGAAGACTTTCATACCCCAGTCTTATTTGGTCACTCATTTGTTCATTCATTCACCAACCAAAAGGGTTATGAACATAGACTCTGGAGCCCTACTGCCTCGGTACAAATGTAACTTAGTGGCTGGGTGTACTGTGAGCTCTCAGTCTCATCTGCAAATGGGGATACTAATAGTATCTGCCTCATGAAGTCATTCAAAACATGAAATGAATGAATATATGGAAAACACTTAGAACAGTGCCTTGCACATAGTGAGTGCTATAAAATTGTCAGCTCTAAGCACAGTGGTCATTAATATAGATCAGGGGTGG
>NW_011898985.1:1683-3582 GCF_000151845.1 Pteropus vampyrus | reverse complement strand
GGATGAAAGGCTCTATAAATGTCGATTATGTCCAGTTGGTATAATGTGTCATTTAAGGATGTTGTTTCCTTATAGAGTTTCTGTTTGGATGATCTGCCCATATCCAACAGTGGGGTATTTAGGTCCCCTACTACGATAGTGTTTTGGTCTGTTTCTCCCCTTAGTTCTGTTAGTAATTGCTTTACATATTTCAGGGTTCTCTGTTTGGGAACATAGATATTAGGAAGTGTTATGTCTTCTTGGTGCATGATTCCCTTTATCATTATGAACTGTCCCTCAGTATCTTTCTCTACCTTTTTTATTTTGAAGTCCGTTTTGTCCGATATTAGTGCTGCCACTCCCACTTTTCTCTGAATGCCATTTGCTTGAAATATCGTTTTCCACCCTTTCACTTTGAATCTATATTTGTCTTTGGAGCTGAGATGTGTTTCCTGGAGACAGCATATGATTGATCCATTCTGCAACTTTGTGCCTTTATTGGTTTGTTCAGTCCTTTTACATTAGGGAGATTATGGAAATATGAAGTCTTCTATAGCCATTTTATCTTTTGCTTTCTGGTAGCTTGGTGTTTCCTGCTTCCTTGTCCTTGTGTTTCTGTTTTCTTTATTTTGGTTGGCTTCTGTGCGTTTTGCCTCCGGTTCTTCTTGTTTTATATTATATACTTCAGTTCTGACTCTATGGTGTGTGGTTAACATTACAAATATGAAAAAGATAGTATTTATATACAGTCATCCAGTTTCTTCTGCATGTGCCTTATTTCCTTTCCCTTTGCAAATTTGGATCTTTGAATCTTCTCCTTTTCAGTCATTGTTATCTCGGTTTGTTTCTATGTATGCTGAACGTTCATTACTATCTTGCTATAGCAATTATCTTCTTATTATTTAAGCTTATAATACTTGGTTCTTAGTAAAGGTTGCAGTTTTCTGCTTCTATTTGCCTGATAGTCTCTTTACTCATAATTATGTATTTTTTTGTTGTTGTTATTTTGTTGGTGGTGAGCTGACCCCTTTCAGAATTTCCTGTAATGCAGACCTCGTAGTGGAAAATTCCCTCAATTTTTGTATGTGTGGAAAGATCTCGATTTCTCCTTCATATCTAAAGGAGAGCTTAGCTGGATACATTATTCTAGGCTGGTAGCTCATTTCACTGAATATTTTATATTTGATTCCATTCCTTTCTGGTTTGTAAGGTCTGCGCTGAGAAGTCTGATGATAATCCAGTGGGTTTTCCTTTACATGTTACCATTTTCTTCTCCCTAGCTGCGCAGAGAATTCTATCTTTGTCATTGATTTTTGATAACTTTCATACAGCGTGTCTTGGTGAAGGCCTCTTTGTGTTGAGATAATTGGGTGTTCTGTTGACTTCTTGAATTCCAAGCTGCAGCTCATTCCTTAGGTTTGGGAAATTCTCCTCCACCGTTTGTCTGAAAATGCTTTTCAGTCTGTGCTCCTTTTCCTTCCTTCAATAATTCTCATTATTCTTATGTTTCCTCTCTTATGGTATCAGCTAGTTCTTGTATTTCTCTTTCATTATTTTTCATTCTTCAGTTTCTCTCTTCTTCTTTATGATTTATTTCTAGATTTCTGTCTTTGATATCACTGAATCTTTCCTCCATTTGGTCGACTCTATTTCCCAAGCTTGCTGTTTTATTTTTTAACTCTTACAGTGTGTGTGTGTGTGTGTGTGTGTGTGTGTTTTATCTCCAGAAGTACTACTTGATTCTTTTTTAGGGTTTCAGTCTCCTTGCTCTGCTCATCTAGCTGTTTTTGCAATTTCTGAAATTATTGATATGATTTGTTTTGGAGATCATTGAGTTTTTTCAGAAGTACCATCCTGAAGTCTCTGTCATTTAAGTCGCATATTTCTATGTCTGTAAGCTTATTTTCTGGAGATTTTTCT
>NW_011898985.1:0-318 GCF_000151845.1 Pteropus vampyrus | reverse complement strand
CATATTTCTATGTCTGTAAGCTTATTTTCTGGAGATTTTTCTTTTTCTTTCTGCGATGCATTGTTGCCTAGATTGTTCACGGTGTTTCATGAACTATTTCTCAGCCTCGGCATTAATGGAAGTGTATTCTGTTGTTTTTCCAGAAAGAAGATTTATTAAATAAAGGTCTCTCTTTAGCCTGCTGCAAAGAAGGCGCTCTTCGTTTTGTTTCCAGTAGGTGGCGTCTAAGCCTAGGATCCATAGCAGTTTAGATAGAGTTTGCTCAGATTCCCCTGGGGCTCCGCTAGTGATTGGTCTCGTAGGGTATGGCGGGGCGGG
>NW_011898984.1:4924-6913 GCF_000151845.1 Pteropus vampyrus | reverse complement strand
CCCCCGGGCCTGGAGGGGAGCAGTGACTTTCAGCAGAGGTGACCTTGCAGAGAGGGAGCCAGGGAGACAAATTCTCCAATCACATAGCCCATGCTCCTGCCAGGCCTCCCAGGTAGCTGGACCCAGGGCCTGTAGGTGAGGCTCCAGGTGCAGAGCAGGCTCAGGGACCTGGAGGAACACAGGAGGCATCTGTCCCCTGTGACCCTGTGACTCGAGTGGCAGGAGACCAAGCAAGTTACCTCTTTATGCTTTTCTCTTTACACTCTTCCTCTTTATGCTTTTCTCTATTTTTCTAATACAATGCACACAGATGACTCCTGGAATTGAAGAAAATATAATATTTAATTTAAAAAGGCAAAACCACAAACATCAACAACAGTAACAACAGTAACAACAACAAAGAATGTGTCCCACGGTGGCCCCACTGGGCAGGACAAACGCCTTCGGTAATGAGAGGGGAAAGGGAGGCCTCATGAATAATTCTGCCCCGCTCGGAAGAGCCAAGAGCCGGCTGACCCTTTCCCACAGGACACTGACCACGAACAAAGCAAACGCAACCGGCTTTCTCGACTAAGTTTTTGGGAGGGAGCGTCATTGGGCCCTGGAGAAAGTGTTTCTCTGAAGTGACCCTTGGGGGTGGAGAGAGTCCAGAGACATGGGCTTGAGTCCCAGCTCAGACCCTTCATCGCGGGGAGACCTCGAGCAAGTCGTTTGCAGGCTCCGAGTCTCGGTATCCAAGTCACCCTGAGTCCCGCTGCCGAGTTTTCCCTCTGGAAGTCATTGTCAGGTCCGTCGCCTCCTCGGAAACCGGCAGAATCTCAACACGTAGTGGAGGAGAGGAGCACGCAAGAGATAATCACACCACAAAAGGCAAGAACAAACACCTCACGGGTCCCCTGTGTGGTGGGCCGCAGCACCAAGGAGGCTCCAGCACAGCTGGTCCCGGGACAGAAAAATCCACCATCTTGCGTGAACTGAGCAGAAACACACACGAGGCCAGAGGCAGCTGTGGTAAATTCCTGTTTCCTATCAGATGCCTTTTCTCTCTCTAGCCTTCTTCACCCCTCAGTTTCTTGGGGTCCCTTTGCCCAGGACCTGGCTGGAAGTCTCTTATGGGGTCTCTCTCTACCTATAGGTAGACCCTCAGGGTACGATTTCAGAATTACACCGCCAAAGGCAGCCAAGGTAGCCAGAGAAAGGTGGGTGTCACAGGTGCTGCCCCCCAAAGTCTCTGACAGTCCTAAACCCGAGGGTCTACCTTCGCCCTGTAGGTTCAGAGACCCCATGAGAGACTCCTAGCCAGGTGGCGAAGGCTGGGATTGACTCTATACTGTGGCGTGGGTTTGGGTCTACTCCACCTGTGTTTGTCTTGGGGCTCAGGCAGAAAGGGCAATGATTATCCACGCCATGCTTTCCTCGTGGTTAGTGCAGAAGGCACCAAAGCCCAAGCCAAACCACACAAACATATTAAAGTCTCTGCTCATTTCACATCCACCAACATTCCACTGGCCAAAATAGGTCGCATGGCCAAGTCCCACATCAGTGAGACGGGGCAGTGTACTGTGCCTCCAGGGGAAGAACACTGGATTTTTACTTGCTGAGTTGCAGCTGGGTCAAAGAGAAAGCTAGAAGTTCATGGCTGAAAGGGGCCTTCACACATCAGGGCATCCTCTGTGTCCTAGGCGCTGGCCTGAGAACGGGGGACAAGGAAAGAGGTCGAAGCAAATGACATATTCATTTGTAGTTCTATGCATTGACAAGGCCTGGCGGTGATAAGTACCTCTAGAGGCTAGATTTGGGTCTTTGAAGACCATTTCCCAACACAAGAATGGAGCAACTTAGAGAAATCATTGGTTGATTCCAAGGGTAGGTAGGAAATGTAGTCTACAGCCACGCCACCCTGAACAAGCCCAATCCCGTCTGATCTCGGAAGCTAAGCAGGGTTGGGCCTGGTTAGTACTTGGATGGGAGACCACCTAGGAAGACCAG
>NW_011898984.1:0-699 GCF_000151845.1 Pteropus vampyrus | reverse complement strand
CTTTCAGGGAGCCGTGATAGATTCTGTAGGATTGTCAAGGTTTAAAAAGTAAGCTAGTTGGCTGTCGGGTGAAAATATGCATCAGATATCTACACTCTCTTTTTGTGTGTGTGAAAAGAGCAACGTCGAAGGAAACATACATATTTCATATATATTTTTTCTAATTGGGAAACTGGCGAGAAGGAAGCTGGTTGAGTGATGAAGGTTCCAACTGAGTGGGTAACCTGTGTAGCCAGGACCAGATGGTTAGAAGGGCCGGTAATGAGATCAGAAGGGTTCTCTATCTAGGTCAGCGATGAATCCAGCCTAGGTCACAAATAATGGAGAGCTGTTTGGCTAGATGTGTGTTCAGAGGCTGACAGAAATGACAAGATGTTCTGAGACACAGACATAGCTAAATTTGGGTCTAATTTGGCTTCTGTATGGGCAGCCTTTGGTCCTGAGTTCACAGATGGAGTCGTCGTGGAAAGAAAGTTTTCTGTATAGGATAGATCTACAATTGCGGGTCTTCCTTAAAAGATTACAGAATGTCACTGACCTTTCAGAACTTTAAAGAAAAATTTAGTGTCTAGTATAAACTAGAATGTTGAGAATCCTCTCCTATATGGTACATATGAATCTAAACTATTATGACTTTTCTACAGATAAATTTGATCATCTATATTAAAAGACCTTAAAAGTTTTTCCAGCTTTTCACTT
>NW_011898983.1:3369-4184 GCF_000151845.1 Pteropus vampyrus | reverse complement strand
CTGTAGGTAGACCAGTTACCGGGCCGGTGCAGTCCACGGGCTCCTAAGGCTCTGATTCCTGGGAAGAATCTAATTATCCTCATAGTTTCTTCGTCAGAAATGAGAAATCTATGCTCAGTTCTTGACACGGCGGCGGCACGCGTGAGAAAGCGCAGTCCTGCCTAAGTCCCTTCCCGCCCACTGTCCATCCGAGGGCTCTCACGGTGGCCATCCGAGCCAAGCAACGTCCCCAGTGTCACACAGAGTGCCAGCTGGCACTGGCCAGAGGGCCGGGGGATGGGTACAGTGTAAACCGCACGGAGATGTGTCACCATCCTGCGGTCTGGGGACAGCAACGTGGAGCCAACGTGGACCCCGCTCCAGGGCCGTCCCCCGGCACGGCCTCTGCGGCAGAGGCGCCGGAGGGAGGTTTTAGGTGCTTCTGGAGCTGTGAGATCACAAGTGTCATCGAGCACAGGGAAATCTGCTGGTGCAGAAGGACCGGGAGCCAAAGGCAGCCCCGGGAGACGCGGGCCCCTGGGGAGGCAGGGTGAGCCCGCCCCGGCTGCGGCGGGGGGGCCCAGGGAGCAGCGCCCGTTTGTTAAACGAGCCTCCTGTTTTCTTAAGTGGAGAAGAGGAACCTGCCGGGGAGACGCTCACCGTCCCGGGGGAGAAACAAACACGAGAGGCAGACTGCAGACGGACAGACGGAGAGCAGAGCAGAGGGGGCTGCTGGGAGCACGTGGACACCCGCCGGGGGGCGGGAGGTGGGATTCGGACGGGAAGGGACCGCTGGCCGGCAGCGGGAGAGAGAGGCGGACAAGGCTGTGGCTGCA
>NW_011898983.1:0-2617 GCF_000151845.1 Pteropus vampyrus | reverse complement strand
CCTCGCCCCACCCCTGCACCCCTTCCCCCCGGAACCCCAAGATCCTCAGTCCATGGCTGACGGTTCTGGCAATCTAGAGAACATGCCTGCGCCAGAGCGAAACTCACTTGCAAGAGAGATGGTGACATTCGACTCGACTCAACGCCCCGTGGAAAGCTGGGGCAGGGACAGGGCGGGCCGTGCCGGGCACCTCAGGGGGCCGGACGTGAGGACGGGAGGACTAACGAAGAGAGACGGGTCCAGGCGTGCCCGGCACGAGGACGCTCTCTGAGGCGACACCTGGCTAAGGGCTTCGCCAGCTGCCACTTGTGAGCCGCCGGGCGTCAGTGACAAAGCCTTCTGTGGGAGCGGCTTTACTGTGCTTGCCTGTCACACAGCCTGCCACTCACACGTTGTCTGATCAACATCTGCGCGTGGGGTTCAGTGACGAGATCACGTCTCGGCCCTGCGACGGCCCAGCCCCACGATGCTGGGCAGAGGCTACTTAATGGTCTCATCCCGACAAGGACCGTCTCACAGGCAGCTTGAGGATAAGTGACGTTAAATGCTGGGTCCCCGCCAGGCGCGCCGCCCGCCGGTCCGTCAATGCTGGACGTTTTCTCCTCCTTACCATTACTGTCATGACCGGTGGCACCAAGGACCCCCGCAGTGACTGCTGGTCAGGCGGCCGGAGAGTCACGATTCCAGCAGGGTCCAGTGGCCCAGGGTGGAGAGGCCAGGTCAGCAGCCCTTCGGTTCGTTGATGAGGCTCCTTCTTGTCCTCACGTCCCGACCGGACCTCTGTCACACCGTCATCCCGTGGGAGCTCACGACGGCCCTGTGACTGGGGCCGGCTTCAGGGCGGGTGACTCGTGCAGCCGCCAGTGCCCCCCGGGCAAAGGCCCCGGGTCGCGGCCCATCTCTCCGCCGTCTCCCTGGGATGCCTGGCAGCGTCCGAACGAGGGCCCCGCGGGTTCGGCTTGCGCTGGGTCCCGCGAATCAGCGAGGAAGCAAAGCCCGTTGGCGAGGCCCGGACTCACACGCGCACGAGGGGTCCCCTGAACCTTCGCGAAGTCGTGGCAAAGCGCACGTGACCGGCAGTCGACCGTCGTAACCGCCTCAGAGCAGGCAGCCCGGCAGCCCTTGGTAAACTCGGCCTCTCGTGCAAACGCCACCGTTATCTGGTTCCAGGAAACTGCACCCATTAAGCCATCGCTCCCCCCTGTTCCCCCGGCCCCCAGTCTGCCTTCTGTCTCTGTGCCTTTACCAGTTCTGGACATCGTGCTATATGGGGCCTTGCTGAAAACCTCGGACACATTTCGCGCCCTCGTAAAGCAGAGACGGGAGTCTCAGTGGTGCCGTGAAGACTCGAGGACTCGCTGGGCACAGAGGACGCAGCAGGTAAAGGCTGGTCCCTTCCCAGTGTTGCTGCACGGTCGTCATCGTTGCCGATGCTGCCGTTGTCATGACGACAATGACGCCGTGGATGAGGACTGCCATGTGAGCTATGCGTGACACACACCGGCAGACGCTGAGGCTGAATCCTGGCCTCCGATTCTGACCCTAAATCCTGTGCTGCTGGGACCCCCCTGTCACTTGGCTGGCACTTCCAGAGGAGCAGGGACGGGGAGCAGGTTAAGGCGATGCAGACAGAGCAGAGTGACAGGGAGAGGTCTGGAGGAAGGGAGGGTGGCGGGTGGTGGTGGATGAGCCGGGCTGGCTGGTCAAGCCGTGTCCCGGGAACTTCAGTGCCCGTTGAGTCCGGGCCACACTGCAGACAGCCTCGCGGCACCTAGCGGGGCCTCAGAGGCGGCTTCCGCGAGGTCCAGCCTCGCTCGGCAGACGTCTTTGCGGGACGGGAGGATCGTGCGGGGCGAAAGCAGACCCGCCGGCCAGCACGCGTCCCGAGAAAGCTCTGGGCAGCTCTCCCTGCGTCACAGGGCGAGAGAGCGTCTTGCGTCAACCACAGCGCGTGCGGGGCCCGCCGGGAGCCCCGCATCTGGAGCGACGCACGTCAAGCTTCGCCCTCTGTTCACCTGTCTGTGCTTACGGAGAACAGACGGTCCATACCTGTCCCCGGCCCCCGGGGCTCATTCTCTGCCCTCGCGGGCCGGGGCACAGAGAGCACAGAGCGTGGTCTTGTGGCATTGTCTTTTCCGCCCCACGCTGGGCCCGGGCCAGCGACACCGGCCTCACAGGAGCAGGACTGGCCTCCAAATCCAAGGGACTGGACAACGGGCCTGACCCTGGCCACGCAGCCCTGCGGCGCAGGCAGGCGTCCGTCACGCGTTCCTAGATGGCTCTGGGCAGGAGGTGCAGGTGTCTGTGGAAACGAAGGCTGCACTTTTATGCAGCCATCTCTGCGTGTGCGAGAGTCCACTGTGGCACAAGGGGAGCTTTCGCTGGCCCTTGAACTTGAGAGCTGGGCCTTCCTCTCTGGAGCAGGATAGCCATATAGTCGTGGCGGAACCACCTGGAGGACCGGAGAGACCCGGATTTCAGAACCGAGTCGCACGAGGAGGGACGACGGGCGGTGGGGGCCTGGAACGTGGTTTCCCCCGGGGCCCTGTCTCCGGTTTGCGGGGCGAGGCCACCCCAGAGCCTGTCCGTGTAGACTCCGGCCTTCTCTGCCACTTCC
>NW_011898982.1:491-1805 GCF_000151845.1 Pteropus vampyrus | reverse complement strand
TATTTTAAAGAGCTAGTCATCAAAATCTGTTACTGCCAACCAGCAAGAACAAAAAGATAAACTTAAAAAAACACACACACAATAGTACACACAAAAATGTGCAGATCTGTAACATTTTTTTTTCACAGCTGATAAAAAAAAATACTACCGTTCTCCCCCAGACTCCCCTTTGATACAGTAGGTAAACAAAATAGATTTTTTTTCCCCCCACAAATTATCAGCAGACACTTTCTGGCACCCCACACTGTATTGGCATCAGTGTTAATAGTCCCAGTTCAGATGTGCAATACTTCAGATTGGATACATTGTAACAAGAATCCAACTTTGCATAGACATCCTCAGAATCGCAAAGTCACGGGGTTGCCCTTCCAAGCTGGCAGAAAAGGAACCCGATCATAATTTCCAGCTACTCCTGGAAAACAAGGAAAAAACAAAAGTTTCTTCCTCTCCTCCTGCTCCTTCATTTGGTTCTCCCGGACTTCCATGTATTTAAAACTTGGAACTAGAAAACGGTTGTTGACGAAAATAAAAAATAAAAATGAAAGAAAAAAGACTCCCCCCCCCCATCCCTTTCTACCTTCTCCCTGTCCTCTTCCTCCCTCACCTCATTTTTTTTTCCAGGCTGAAACTTTCGCTTGCTGGTGTCAAGCTGCCAATAGAGCGCCCTAACGGTTACTTAAAGGAAAAAATATGCGTCAACCAAAATCAATGAGAAACGTACATGCTGCAAAGAGCCACATTTCCACCGGGTCTCGGATGGTCAGAACGGGACACCCCTTCGGACATGGGGAGGAGGCTGGGGACGCCGGCCGCAGAGGCCAGCCGGGCTCCAGGGCCACCCCGGCTCCAGGGCCACCCCGGCCAATGCAAAGCCGTCTCCAATCTCAAAGCAATAAGAGAAATCACATTTAGAGAGTTGGGTGCGTTTGGCTTTTGTGCGCAGAGCGCGGCCGGCGCACGGCGGCCGCGGGCGCCTCAGAGGATCACGCAGGCCGAGCAGCAGCCCTCGTCGCCGTTGGGCTGCGCCGCGTAGTTCATCTGCCGCACGATCTCGGCGAACAGCTCGTCCACTGAGGCTTTGTTTTTGGCCGACGTTTCCATGAAGGGGCAGCTCCACTCCTCGGCCAGGGCCTTGCCCTCGCCATAGGAGACCTCGCGCTCGCCCTCCAGGTCCACCTTGTTACCCACCAGGATCATGGGCACGCGCTCGTACCGCTTCACGCGGATGATCTGGTCCCGCATGGGCTTGATATCCTGGAAGCTCTGCTGATTGACGAGGCTGTAGACGAGGATGAAGCCCTGGCCGTTCTTGAT
>NW_011898982.1:0-441 GCF_000151845.1 Pteropus vampyrus | reverse complement strand
ACGAGGCTGTAGACGAGGATGAAGCCCTGGCCGTTCTTGATGTACAGGTCCCGCATGGACGCGAACTGCTCGGTGCCCGCCGTGTCCAGGATCTCCAGCACCGACGGCGACGAGTCCACCTCGATCTCCTTGCGGTAGAAGTCCTCGATGGTGGGGTCGTACTTCTCGATGAAGGAGCCCGTCACGAACTGCACGGTGAGCGCGGACTTGCCCACGCCGCCCGAGCCCAGCACCACCACTTTGTACTCTCTCATGGCTCCGTCGGCGCTGTCGCCGCGCCTGCCGCGGCCCCGTCGGGGCTGCGCGCCGGTGAAGGGCTGGGCTTGGCGGCTGGACTTCTTCCTTTCCTCAGCTCTGCAGGAAAAACCTAAGAGAGTGTGGCTGCGGGGCGCAGGGCGCAGAAATCAGCAAGCGGGGGCCAGGCGCCGGGCCGGGGCGGCG
>NW_011898981.1:2318-4226 GCF_000151845.1 Pteropus vampyrus | reverse complement strand
TACAAAGGGAAAAGAGAAATGACTTCAACTTTCTGGAAAGAAAGATCTTCGTTTCCAGGTCGAACCACGTCTACGTGAAACCACACCCCTGGCTCCGGGAACAGCCCACCTGCTGTTTCACCCTACACACGAGGTTTTCATTTTTAATCTTTTACTAGAGAAAAATGTAATCTGAACATATTTACATGGGGCCATTACTTGAAATATTTATTGGGTTTCTTTGTGCCAATGTATTTGACAATCTTCAAAGGAGCAAGGTGGAAAAAATACACCATTACTCTCCACCAGCGCTGCCTCCCAGGTTACTCCATGGCTGCAAAGTCATGTGCGCCACTGAGGTGTGCAAAGTTTACAACCGGCAAGGAAGGCAGCTCAGGGGGTCAACTCTGTATTATTTTTACACTAAATTAAAAGCGTGTGAGGATCCCAGAACATGGGCCCCGTTTAATCACTCACTCTGCCTTTTACCTTAAGTTATATCACAAGCAACTCAAATGGACCTGTAGAACAGTTAACATCTCAGTAACGTCTAAGCAAGAACAAATCCATACAGAGACCGCTGACCATACCTCTACCCTTCCCATCTTCTGGGTTAGAATGTAAAAGTCCATTTAAAACTCTGTTCTCCTCCCTCAAGCCCACCTATCCAATCCGTCATTGTAGCATAATAGTTCTTCTTCCAAAATATCTTTGGGTGATTCCCCCTTTTCCCTCCACTCCTGGTGTTAACCTCATTGATAAAAATCTCACAGCAGCTGAGCCCATACCCTCCAGAATAAGAAGAGCAGCCAATGTTTGTGTGCTCGGTATATGTCAGGCACTGATCCTAGAGCCTTACACACAAGCTACTGCCCTTCGTCCTGTCACAGGCCCATTTCCCTGGTGGAGACAGCAAGGTTTGAGTGGTGCTAAGTGTTGGAGCGTGTGGAGAGCCCACGCAGTCAGTCTGGCCTAGCACCCTCACTCAGAAGCATCCCAAGCTGTCAGCCCCCCGAGACCACACACACCCACCAAGTCAAGGCCCGGAGGTGCCTCCGTGGACTGTTCCCTAAATGCTCCACTGCTTCTTCCTACTCTCCCACTTCTCCTGCTCCCCCATCTTTCAGTCCGCCCCAGACGTCCAGGCTCAGCTCAGGCCATCGCTCATGAGACCCCTGTCCCGACCCAGCCTTTCCTCCTTCCCTCCCTCCCTCTATATTTTCTGAAGGGTCTTTCTCTCCGCCAGCCAGGGTCACACAGTGCATAGTGGTCCTGGTACTGGCAGCTGAGTGTCCCTAGCCAGATACAGACACAGAGAAATAGCATCTACATCACATGCTGCCAGGCCGCAAAGACCACATGGAGAAAACACGCCAAGTAGGCTATGTGCTCAGAGGAAAAGCACAGACACGGCAGCAAGGGGCTCCTCCTCACACTTTTTGGGAGACTCCCTGGGGCTGGTCACAGTGCTACCCAGACCTACCTCTAACAGCTTACATGTCTCCCATTCTGTCCCCCATAGACATTCAAGGTAGCTTTGCTCCACCCACCACCCCGCCTATGCTGCACCTCTCCCCACTCAGTCCTGGTCCCAGCAGCACCTGAGTCAAGTGGTGGCAGTAGTGATGGGGACAATATGACTGCTCTCCTTATAAACAACAGCCATGTGAAGCCACAGACACAAGGGTGGGGGAGCCGTGTCCCCATGTGATGCCAAAGGCAGAGGCTGGAGCTACACAGCCACAAGCCATGAATATCCACAACTGAGGCAACCAGAAGCTAGGAAGAGGCGAGGAAGGGCTCTCCCACAGGTTTCAGAGGGGCTATGGCCCCACCTGAACCCTGACTTCAGACTTCTGGCCTCTGGAACTGGGAGACAACATGTTTCTGTTGCCTTAAGCCTCCAGTTTGTGATACTTATTACAACAG
>NW_011898981.1:0-1687 GCF_000151845.1 Pteropus vampyrus | reverse complement strand
CACCCACCTATGGGGAGACAGGAGACTTGGGTGGGGAGGTGGCTGCCCCAGGATGAGGTGTATCTTTTCTATCTGCCCTCTATCCTCATCCTCAGTGAGTAGAAGAGCATCTGGCATGTTGACTAGCTCATTAAATTGTAATAACATGATCCTGTAAAGCCCAAACCTAGACTCTTAGTTTGGAAAGACTCTATCACAACAGTCCCCAGGGATAATCCCTGAAGCGCCATCAGCATTTCTGAGCACATCCTACATGGACCTCGGGTCGGTGGGAGATGCCCTCCATCTCTTCCCAGGCTGGGGATAGTCTGATTGTTCAAAACAAACACACACGCAAGAGGGACATTCAGGAAAGCCTCTTCTCTAATGACAATCTCCGGTACTCCCCAAGGGAGAAGAGGGATGGGAACCAGCCAAGCTCAGGCTGGGTTCCAAAGGCTCTTGATTCTTCTAAACAGCACTCGGAACATTCCTCACTGCCATTACTTTCCGTGTTTAAATTACTCCATATCACTTTAAAGAAAACTCAATGTTAAGGCATGCACCACCTTTTTGGTGTAAATTCGGCAGCGGCTGAGACACAGGCCCCCTGTTTTCCGGGCTGCTTAGCGGAAAGCACCATAGAACGAGAATTTTAAAGCCACCTTTCAGAGCTCTTCAGTATCTCTTACTTGCTTACAAGCTCCAAGAAGGCACCTTCTCCATCTATCTTGTTCGGCTCTGATGTCCCAGGTACCCAAACAGGGCCCAGTCCCTGGGTGCAACTTGCTGCCCATCTGTGGAACGGAGCAGCTACAGATGCATCAGCAGCACGTGGGACTTGTTCTGACACCTGAAATAAAGCAGCAGCTGCCACCTTCACCTTGTTAGGGACACACAACAGTCGAGAATAACCACCCCTTTGCCCATCAAAACTGGCCACTCAAGACTGTCACAGATAATGTACTGGGACAGATCGTTCGAAGTCATTTCTGGGAGGCAGATGCTGTTGCCACGGGTGCTGAACAGAAGCATACCACCTCTTCCTGCCCACGTCTCCCCTCTCCACAGACAGCCTCGGCCCTCTGTGCCAAGTCACTTCAGCAGGCAGGATCCCTGAGCTCTAAGAGGTTATCAGGCTTTATCATCTGACATCCTATGAGTTGAGCTAAAGTGGCCATGCAAATGAAACTGTCCTAACAAAGTAACTAAAACCAAGCACTACCGGTAGAATTCAAGAGTGAGATGATGGAAACATAGGACATTTTATGTAGCCAGTATTCCTCAAGTAAGATTTTGTGTAGGATTTAAACTAACATTAATAATTACGAAGCGAGTGCTCGGTACACAGAACCATTCTCCCCAAGTCCTCAAAGGGCCTTCGACCCAAACATCACCGGGGGTGGAGGGCACGAAAGGAGTATGAAGGGGATGCTGAGGGCACAGGGGCAAGACAGATGATGCTCCCTTCCACGGGGTCTATGGGAGTCCATCATTCGGCCGGGGGCCATCCACCCTGTCTGCAGATGGCCGACCAGGAAGGTCATCTTCCTATCAGACTGTTTAGAACTGGTGATGGGAGGGGCAGAGAAAGAGACTACCCAGTGACGGGGCTCCTGCTCTGATAGAAACCTAAAAGCAGCTTCTCCCAGCCACAAGTGAACCTCACTCCCAATGATCGCTATATTGGCCATTTTTATTATTATTA
>NW_011898980.1:3580-3997 GCF_000151845.1 Pteropus vampyrus | reverse complement strand
GCCCCTCACCCACGTCCAGGGTGAGCTTCGTCCGGAGGCGGGTAGGGGACCCAGGCATGGAGACAGCCGCCTTCGACCTTCGTGGGGTGACTGACGATTGGTCCGTTATGCTTTTTCAGGTGCTTTCCCATGAGTCTTCGGCCCATGCTCCTACTGCCCCTTGGAGGTTCCCGGGGCCCCTGGCTGCCTCCATCATGCAGACAAGGAAGAGGGTCAGAGATTCTTAACTCAACCAAAACATCAAAACCTCCTGCAGCCCAGGCTGTAGCCCTGCACCCCAGCACCCCACCTTACCTCTCCCAGTGGGGAGACCAGGACCCCGGTGTGGACAACGACAAGTCCCAATGATTTGCCAGCGGGAGCTAAACTCAGACGACTCACTGCATTCTGTGCAGGGAGTGACTTAACTCCGGTCCC
>NW_011898980.1:0-2140 GCF_000151845.1 Pteropus vampyrus | reverse complement strand
TTTTCTCATCGATGGCTTTGATGTTCTGAGTCATTTCTTGTTCCATTTTCCTACGTCAAACGTCCTAGAAAGCACTACTCTCCTCCCTACGAAGGGGCCCCGGTTTCCATTCTGTGGCTTTGCTTCGAACCCGCTGGGACAAAGGTGCTATCACCGTGACCGCTTCCGTGGGTGGCCCTGCCTTCCCCAGCCTCCTGGAACAGCCAGGGTTCTCTACAGACACAGCGGTGACACGTGTAATAGATTTATTACAAGGAAAGCTGGGGACCCAGGGCAGCCGATGGGGCAGTTCCAGGGTAAATCTGAAGCAGGGAAAAGCCAACGCCCCAGCTCCAAGGCGGCCTGGTGGGGGGTTCCCCTTACTCATGGGGAGTCAGCCCTTTTGTTCTAGTGAGGCCTTCGACTGATTGGACGAGGCCCACCCACAGCGGAGAGGGCAGTCTGCTTTATGCAGGGTACCCATTTCGTGTTCGTCTCACCCAGAGACACCCCCAGACACCCCCAGAGCAGCGTTTGACCAAGGGCCTGGGCCCTGCGGCCTAGTCGAGTCAACACATGAAACGAACCATCGCACCCGCCTCTGCCTTCGACTCCCTCGTCGTCTCTCCTGCCTCTCCCCAGACCGCACGCTTTGGGACACGGCCCTACCTGGCGTATTTTTGTCGGACTGCACGGACTCCTGTGCTGTGGTGTCCTGGTTTCCCCTGACCTGTCGCATCGTTTCCCTCCCTGTCACTTCCGTCCTCTCCCCAGCTCCATCCCCTCCTTAGCCGTGGGACCCTTCGGGACACGTGCCACACCTCACGGGGAGCCCGCCGCTCATGATGTGCCACCCCCCTGCCCCTCGGCCCCGCTGCTTTCCACAGTTCAGAAGCTCTTTCCTGAGGGACCGAGGCCCCTGCCCACAGTGACACCGAGCCGCGGCTCCCGGCTCACGCACAAGCGGACTGTGAGGATGACGCAGTCCTGCCCCAGGAGGGGAGTGTGGCGGGGCCGCGGAAAAGGCCGAGACGGAGCCCGGGGGAGGCTCGACGCGGGGTGTCACCCAAACCGCCTTTACTCCTGGGATCCATTGTGTCCGGCAGAAGGGCCGCAAGCCATAACACGAGCTCGGGCGTTCGCATTCCAAAAAGTCACTGAGGATGCCACGAGGCGACGCGCGGGAAGGACTCAGTGGTCGATATCGGAGGGGTCCGGAGCCCCACCGTCTGGCACGGCTGCTGTCTGCGCTTGGACCGATAGGTCCTCGTTTAAAATGTCCCCACTAGCGACACGCGTAAGTGCTAAGGGAGGACGGAACGCGTGGGCAGCCCAGCAGGACATACCCGGGTCCCCGGAAACCACGTGCCCCCCGAGGATTCTCCTGCAGCCCCGGAAAGTGGACACTCGCGGGTAGATGGTCCCCCGACCTGAAGGACAGGTCGGCTGTGGTCCGTGCCGTCCGCATGCTGAAGCCGGGGACGGATGTCCTTTGGGAAGAGATCTCCAACGACCTCGGCGAGGAACGGCCACCATGCTGTCCTTCAGGAGCGGGAGCCCCGCCCGGGTCCCCAGCCCTCTCCTGGTTCGGGGCTGTAGGGCACACGGCTCCCGGGTTTTCACGCCAGAGCCAGGAGCCCCGGGCGCCTGGGCCAGCTTCGTAGCTGCTCGTGCCCCACGGATCAGACCGACTCAGGCGGAGCCCCGGGGCTGAGGCCGGGCTTGGCCAGAGCCGGCTCCTGTGCGTCGCTCCGTCCCCTCCCCCCGCTACCCCGACTGCCTCACTGGATGGATCTGGGAGACACGGTTCCTGGTCTCAGGGCCTGCTCAGGGGCAACCGACCCAAGGCCACCTGGGGTCCTTCGAGGAGGATTTGTCAGCTGCAGAGCAGAGTCCACACATGTGTCTCATCCCATCGTCAACGGCCCTGACAGTTATGCGAGCGAAGATCATCGACCTCATCTTCCAGACGAGAAGTCCAAGGCCCACGAGAGGCTGGGGCTCCCCACGGCCCCGCAGCCAACGGGGCAGGAACGTGTCACCGCTCAGGGCCGGACTGTGCCTCCGAGGCGCAGCGCCCGGTGCCACGTGCTGTCGTGAAGGTCTCAGCCCCCAGGACAAACCCGGAGTCCCGCCGGCCGCCTCCTCCCTCGCACGCGCG
>NW_011898979.1:17787-19255 GCF_000151845.1 Pteropus vampyrus | reverse complement strand
ATCTTTTCCTGGGTCTGTGGGCCAGGGGAAATTTTTTTTGGTGTTTTAGGCCAATGTGGTGCCCACGTTATCCTCTCATTTATAGCTTCAGGAGCACGGATGTCAAACCGGCTTGAAGAGAATCCTAAAGAGAATTACAAACTGAGCAAAACCATCTTTGCCTCCTTCACTGTGTTTTTTTTTTTTATCCTCTTCCTGCTCTTTCTCATCTTCTTCCTCTTAGTCTTTTATTTATTCTCTTCATTTATCTTTCTAAAGTGTTCGTGGCAGGATTCTGCTCTAATGTCTTTTTTTTTTCTTTTGCCACATAACATAACCCTGTCTGTGTAGTCCTAGATTCAAGGGTCGTCCTCAGTCCCAAGGTAACCCCGATCTGATCTGTATTCCCCATATCGATTAAAGACATTGGGATGATAAAATTTGCTGTTGAAGGATGACACTACCTACCATTTTTTTCAGGTGTCTTTCCTATACAAAATAAGCTATGAAGTAGTGTGCTGTCTGACTAGTTCATTTTTTCTTGCTTTCTCTGAAACCATTATATAGAGCCCTTTCCTGTTTCAAAAGTTATATTACTTATAATTCTATCAAAACAGGGAAGAGATGACAAAGTTGGTGGACATAGTAAGATGTAAAAATTTCCCCAATTTTTTAGGGCTGATGGTTCTTATGGATTTTCAGTCTCACATATCGGCATGTTCAAAGAATTGAATACTTCGTTGAACCAAGATTCTTTTCTTTTATTATTGAGGATGCTTGAGAAGGAATCAACTACATTATTCTGCCCAACTTTCTCAATCCCACCAATAACAAATAGCTCTATTTATTGCATTGGTCAATTGATACTGTGTCATAATAGAAGTGAACTTGTCACCAACTAGTCTACGTGTCTTTGGATCGTGATTACGGTTAAAAATTACACCATGATTCTCACCTGGTGCCACTGTGAAAGACAAACAGTTTAGCCTGGCCTGTTCTTCTCTGCAGTAGTCCTGCCAGGCGGCTGGCCTCACTGCCAGGTGGGGAAAACATATAAGGAATTTGCATGAGACAGTAGTGCAAAAGGGAGCTGGAGGAGCTTTATTTGTGCACAGAGATACTCCTGAGAATAACCCAGATACTCCATTTGATTTCATACCAGAAAACTATAAAAGAATAAAAGCAATGGTAAAAACAACAACAACAACAACAAAAAACAAAACAAAACAAAAAAAACCCAATTATCCAGAAGGGCGTAAAGCAGCAGCTGTGCTTCCAGTCCTGGATTTAGCCCAAAGACAGAATGCATGAACAAGATTGCAGAAATTTACAACATACTCTCATTTATCTCCAATGAGAGTATGTGAAATAGCCACTTTTTAAACAGTGTATCCACAAAAGCCAGTTGGAAAGTGTCACATTCAGGTCTGCACTACTACACCTTGCATGCTTCGAAACTGACAGCATACTGGAGGCCATTCAGAAAAAG
>NW_011898979.1:0-15097 GCF_000151845.1 Pteropus vampyrus | reverse complement strand
ATAGAATGATCCGATATAAAACAAGGAAGGACATGGAAGACTCGAAAAACATAATAAAGAAGTAGATCTATTAGACACATATAAAATGTTTTCCAACAATAATAGACTATACCTTTTCTTAAGTACACAGGATAGTCCATGTGTTAGGCCATACATTAGTGTCAGTAGATTTAAAAAATATATCATAGACACTCTCTTTTGATCACAATGGGATAAAATTAGAAATCAATAACAAAAGGAAACTGGAAAGTGCATGAATTTTTGGAAATTAAACAACACACTCTTAAAGAAAATAATGAAGAATGGAATCACAAGGGAATTTAGAAAAGAAAAAAATCTCAAATCAACAACCTACCTTTACAATTTAAGAAAATAGAAATAGAAGAACAAGCTAATTCCAAATTTGGCAGAAAGAAGAGAATAAAAATTACAGCAGAAATAAATAAAATAGTGAATAGAAAAACAGAAAAAGTCAATAAAGCCCAAAGTTAGTTCTTTAGAAGAATGAACAGAATTGAAAAGCTTTTGCTAGATGGACTAAAAAAAAGATAGAAGGCTCAAATTTGTAAAATTAGAAATAAAACTAAGAACACTACTGCTAAAGTTACAGAAATAAAAAGAGTTATAAGAGTGAATTATGAACATTTATATGCCTAAAAATACAATAACTTAAAGAAAATGTGTAACTTCCTGGAAATGCAAAGCCTACCATGATAAGGTCAAGAAGAAATAGAAAATCTGAATAGGTCTGCAACTAGTAAGGTGATTGAATCAGTAATCGAAGCTCTATCAAAGCAAAGCCCTGGACCTGAAATAAGCCAGTTACAAAAAGACAAATACCATATGATTCCTCTTATGTGAGGTACCTAGAGTAGTTAAAATTATAGACACAGAAAAAAAGAATAGTGATTGTTATTCCTGGAGGAAAAGAGGATAGTGAGTTATTGTTTAATGGGTATAAAGTTAGTTTTACAAAATAAAATAAGCTTTAAGAATAAATGGTGGTGATGGTAGTACATTGTGAATGTATTTAATACCATTGAACTTTGCACATAGAAATGGTTAAGAAGATAAATTGTATACTTACGTATTTTACCATAATGGAAAATTGGAAAAAGTAGAAAAATGATTTGTTCTAAATAGTTATAAGTATTACGTATGATATCACCATGCATGTCATAACATCAAAATTACATGTGTAGGACACTGTGTGTGTGCTTGTAATATATTTTTGAGAGGTATTTCAAATAATTCACCACCTATATGTAAGCAACTATACCTAAAAGTCAAAAAAAAAAAAAAAAACAATAAGAGAGAGAGGAGGGTGTTGTAGTAAATGGCACTGCTTTTGGCAGATTTCAATTTCCAGTTGCTCATTGCTAATAAATAGATATAATATTGACTTTATATTCTGTGACATGACTAAAATTCCTGATGATCTGAAACAGAATTAATTTTTTAGATTTGTTAGATTATTTTTATGTAGGCAATCATGGCATTTGTTAATAGAGATAAAATCTTATTTTTTTTCCTTGCAATTTATCTGCCACTTATTTCTTTCTCTTGTCTTTGCACTATTACTTCTAGTACAATCTAAAATGGTAGGAGGAGGAATAGACATTCTTGCTTTGTTTTGTTGCGGGATTCTCGAATGGAGAGATGAGACGCTGAGGCTATAAGCAGGAAGCAGTGTTTATTGATGCCGGCACCAGTTCAACGGGTTCTTATCCAAAGGCTGAGCAGGCAGTTTTATACAATCTTGTACTTCCGTATTCCTACACAGCTATAGTTATTCCACATAAGGAAGGAAAACATAAGGAGAACATTGATTGGCTGCCAAACTATAAGGAAACGGCTTAATAATTTAAGTGGGTTTTCGGACTACCACATCAGCCAGAGTCCTGGGAAGGGGGGTGTAGTCAGAAACTAACTTGTTCGAGCAAGAAATGGTCAGATAGGGTCAGCTTGCCACATTCCCCCTTTTGATGCTCAGACCTAGGACTAGATCAGAGAGCATCATCTCCTTCTAATTTTGGGTTTGGAGGCTGGTACCTCCATAGCAAGAAGACTTTTGCTGTAGTTTTTCTTTCTACTATAGCCTCTATGAGGGAGGTAGTTGACCAGATAATAAGAGGCAACAGGAATGGGTGGAGGAGGCAGGTCCTGAGGAGGAGGAATACTATTCCAACTAAGGTCTTAAAGCCACCAACAGTGGAGAAACAGACTCCAAAGAGGTTACTAGGGTCCCATCCTGATGAGACATTGTCCTTAGGCTTCTGCCGTTTGTAGATTGGTCAGCTTCCAGTGTAAAGAGCGGGGCCGAGGTCTTACCCTTGGTCTGTCAGCACAATTTGTGTTTTCTTCTGGAGGGTTGCCTCAAGGTACTAGGAGGAGTCTGGAATGCATTCCCACTCTGCAGCTGCGGGTTTAAATCTGCTGTGATGTATCCAGGGCGTTATTTCAACAACCTTAACTGCAGTGCGGGTAGACAAAATGACATGAAAGGGGCCCCTCCACAGGGGTTTTAAGGGCTGAATGTTTCACTCTTTTACCCAGACAGAGTCTCCTGGCTTAAAGGGATGAACTTCAGTGATTAAACTGACAGGGAGCCTTTCCCTAACTCATTGGTTGAAAGTCTAGAAGGTGGTCCCTACTTTGAGTTCCTCAAAGGGGATGCCACCAACATTTTGGACCCCCGGTGGGGCACACAGCCCTTGCCTGGGGTTGTTGCAGGCACACACTTCACACCATGTACACACTGCTCAGGAGATGCTAAAGAGCCAGAGGACGTAAAGTACCGGCCCAGAATGGTTTCTAGGGCAGTGCAACCAAGGTGAGTCCTTTGGTGAAACTACTTGACAAAAGCTGGGGCAAGGGTCCCAGGGACTGCAATTCACCTGTCCTTGAACTTCCACTATCTACCTAGGAGGAGACTCCCCTCTTCAGTCTTAAACCAGGCTTCTTCGGGTGAGTAGTTGGGGTCTCATTCGGCTAAGGGACTAAGAAACATGAAAGCAGTTAGAGCTGTAGGGCTGGCCATCTCCTCAGCCACTGCCAGTTTGGCAACATAGTCTGTCCTGTGGTTGCCCTGGGCCTTTATGGCATCCTCTTTTTGATGTCCTCTTTAGTGCATGACTGCTACTTTCTTGGGGGTCCACACAGCACCTAAGAGTTTTGGAATTTCCTTTCCATATTTTATGTCTTTTCCCCATGAATTGATTAGACTCTTCTCTTTGTACAGGGCTCTATGTACATGGAGGGTGGTGAAAGCATACTTAGAGTCAGTGTATATGTTAGCACACACTCCTGCTGCCAGCTGAAGGGTGCGGGTCAAGGTGATGAGCTCTGACTTTCTTGCTGAGGTTCTCCTCGGAAAAGGTTTTGTCTCAGTGATGGAATGTAGGGTCACCACAGCATATCCTGTAAGGCATTCTCCACCCCTTACAAAGCTGCTACCATCAATGTAATATTCTACATCAGGGTCCTTGAGGGGCTGGTCTGTCAAGTCAGGTCGGCTGGAAAACACTTCATCCATGACATCAATGCAACCACGGTCTGGCCGGCCAGGCCCAACGGGTAGTAAGGTGGCTGGGTTCAAGGTTCGTACTACTTCTAGGCAGATGAGTGGATTTTCACACAACATTCCTTGGTGTCTGATCATTTGGGCATTAGTTAGCCAGTATTGTCCCTTGTACTACAGTAATGTTATTACTGAATGTGATACTTGAACTGTCAGTTCTTTCCCTAAAGTTAGTTTGTCGGCCTCTGACACAAGAAGGGCTGTGGCTGCAAGTGCTCACAAGAAGGGTGGCCAGCCCTGGGTGACAGAGTCAAGCTGTTTGGAGGTATGAGCCATGGGACGGTGCCAAGATCCTAACAGTTGGGTTAAGACCCCTACTGTGACACCTGTGTGTTAGTGTATGTACAGAAAGAAAGATTTGGTTAAGTCTGGTAGTCCTAGTCTGGGGGCATTAGTGAGTGCTCATTTGATTTCTTCAAAGGCCTTCTGTTGTGTAGATTCCCAGGTAGGGGCTCCCATTCTCCTCCCTTTGTGGTTTCATAGAGGGGTTTGGCCAGGATGGAGAAATTAGGTATCCAGATACTGCAGAAACCAGCTGCTTCAAGGAATTTGCTGACTTGTCACTGGGTAGGGACCGGAATTGAGCAGACCATTTGTTTCCTTTCTGAACCAAGCTGGCGCTGTCCCTGTGATAGGAAGAAGCCAAGGTATTTGACTCTTTCTTGGCAGATTTCAGCCTTCCTTTAAGAGACCTTGTAACCTGCTTCTCCGAGGAGATTAAGGAGTAGATGCGTTCCTTCCATGCATTCCTCGTAGGTCTTACCTGTTAAGAGGAGGTCATCCACATGCTGGAGCAATGTACAGCTGTGTTGGTTTGCCGAGAAGGCCTTTAAATCCGAGGCTAGAGCTGTCCCAAAGATGGTTGGGGAGCTCTTGAAGCCCTGAGGCAGCTGTGTCCATGCCAATTGACCCTTGTCTCTACTTTTAGGACTCTCCTATTAGAAGGCAAAGATTGATTGACTCTGAGATCTACTGGCAATACAGGCTTCTTTTCTTTCAACTGACCTTGAGAGGATGCCAAGGCTTGGGCTAAGAGAACCCTACAGTTCTCTAGGCAGAATCTCAACCAAGGGGGTCAGGTGCGAATTATTACCTCACAAGAATCAATATAAGGAAATTGGTTTGAGTGGCGAGGTTAACCGGAATGACTTGAGAGACCTTTGCAGACTTTCCTATCAAGAGCTCCCTCTGCTGGCCACCCAACACCAAAAGAGGGTCAGTCAATCTCACAAAAGGTGTGGAGTTTCTGTGGGGTGAGTTTAACTCCATAATCTCCTGAATAACTCTTTTTGAAATTTTTCAGCATACAACCTAAAGGTGTCTGTTTACTCTGTTATCCATCCATCCTTCCACCTGTGGTCGGTGACGCACATGTACTCAGAGATTTGCTTCGCCCATCTCCAGCTTCTCCCCTTGCAGGGATCTTTTAGGCACCTCTTAGCAATTGGTGGGACGATATAAACCCCCAACTCCTCACGGAGATCCAGTGATATCACCCTAAGCCATATGAGGTTCGCCACAGGACTATGGATAGAGGCTCAACTCTCACTTTGTAGAAAGGCCACATGTCAGTCACACACAAACACACCAAACACACTTCACTCTCCGCCCTATGTACCTGACAGATCATTGTTTCCTCTAACAAATGTAGAGTAATCAGGTGACCTCGGCAGTTGACCTCTAATGGACAGGCTGTCCCTAGGACCTGGATCCTTACTATTCAGTCGGACAGTACTCCTGGGCTGGTTTCTGCCCCTCTCTGGTTCCGCTGTGCTCTCAGAGCCACCACCCCAGTCCTCTGGAAGAGTTGTCTGCCCCTACAGACAACAGGTCTGCTGGTGCGTCAGGTGAAGTCCGCTTCTCCCAGTGTTCTGGGGGCCAGACCCTGAAGACAAGAGAGGTGAAAAACTGCCATTTCTGGATCCTAGACAAGCCCCCAGAAACGTTGCGAGATTCTCAAACAGAGAGATGGGACACTGAGGCTATAAGCAGGAAGCAGCGTTTATTGATGCCATCACTGGCTCAGCAGATTCTTATCCAAAAGCTGGGCTCCGATTGTAACATAACAGGCAAGTTTTATACAGTCTTGTCATTCCTACACAGCTAAGGAAATACATTAAGTACATTAATGAGAAAAAATGATGTTTGCTGGAGAGTCCTTGAAGTGGAGGCAGGGCAGTCAGGAACGAACTCTTTTGAGCAGGAAATGGCCAGGCAGGGTCAGGCTGCCACATTATATTTTAATTTTACCAGTACTGAATTTGAGGAACCCTAGGCACTTGACTTTCAAATCCCAGAAAATCAGAACCCCAGGCCCATGTCCTCTCTCCTCAACTCAACTCCTCTCCCCTTCCCCTCACTTATTCTCTCTTACCCATCTTCTCTCTCTCTCTTTCTCTCTCTCTCCCTGCCCCCTCTGTTCTTTGAACCTCACCCTATGGATCATGCATGTCATATACTCTCTAGAACCTGTGAGTGATAAACCTTGTCTTTCCAAGTTTTTTGGTGTTTATCTCTGAGGCACATCTTTGTAGGGTTAACTCAGGACATAGTCCATCCTCATGCTCAGAAGACTGGTAACTGTCCGGCCAGCAGCCGAGGAAGGCAGTACACAGAAAGCTTTCAGCAATGCCTATTCTCAAGGGCGTTTTCTGCTGCTCCCATGGATGTTATCTGCTCCTTGAACCATGCAGCACATTTTGCTCCCATCTGTCTGAGAAGGTGGCTGCTCCCCCAATGAGATAAACCCTCCCTTTGCTTGTGGGCATAAAAAAAATTCCACTTGCTCTTGGTCAGCAGGAGCCTTTTCCTGCAGCTCTGATCTGCTTATGCTGCTGAAGCTTCCCTGCCCTGAAAATAATAAAAGGCATGTCTCACCCCTTTGGTCCTCCTGGTGGTAATTCCGGAATATCCAAACCCAGGTGCAAATTCCAGGCCTGGGGCTCCTACATTACAATCTTGCAAGTATAATAAGAACCAAAAGGGCAATCCAGCTACAACATTAGTTCTGAAAGGGGAAATGTCTGTGAGGGTTCCCTGCAAGCTCAGGTGAGTGCCCCAGGCATTTTTCTTTAAAAAATGCCAATAAGATTACATTAATTCTGTGTAACGCTTTAGGTAATAAGGTCATTTTAACTATGTTGATTCTGCCAATCCAAGAACATGGAATATCTTTTCATTTCCTTGTATATTCTTTGATTTCTTTTAATAGGGTCTTGCAGTTTTCATTATATAAGTCATTCACATGTTTTGTTAAATTTATTACTAGGTATTTTATTCTTTTTGTTGCAATTGCAAAAGGAATTATTTTTTTTCACTTCTTTTTCTGACACTTCATTATTAGAGTATAGGAAAGCTATGGATTTTAGAATATTGATTTTGTATCCAGAGACTTTACTGTATTTGCTTATTGTTTTTAGTAGTGTTCTTGTGGAGTCTTCAGGGTTTTCTATATAGAGAATCATGTCATCCACTATAGTGATGGTTTACCTTCTTTGTTTCCTATTGGATGCTTTTTATATCTTTCCTTTTCCTGATTGTACTTTCTAGGATCTTCAATGTATATTGAATAACAGCGGCAATAGTGGACAACCTTGCCTTGTTCCTGATCTTAGAGGAAAGATTTTTAGTTTTTCACCATTAAGTATAATGTTGGCTAAGGGCTTATCATATATGGCCTTTATTATATTAAGGTATTTTCCTTCTATACCGATTTTGTTAAGTGTTTTGATCATAAATGTGTGTTGTATTTCGAGGAAGGCTTTTCTTCATCTATTGATATGGTCATATGATCTTTATTTTTTAATTTGTTTATGTGGTATATCACATTGATCAATTTGTGTATGCTGAACCACCCCTGTGCCTCTGGGATGAAGCCCACTTGATCGTGGTGTATAATCTTCTTAATATGCTGCTGTATTCGGTTCGCTAGTGTCTTAGAATTTTTGCATCTTTGCTCATGAGAGATATTGGTCTGTAGTTTTCTTTTTTTGTGTTATCTTTACCAGGTTTTGGTATCACAGTAATATTGGCCTCAAAATGAATTGAGAAGTTCTGCCTCCTCTTCAATTTTGTTTTGGAAGAGTTTGAAGAGACTAGGTATTAAATTTTTGAATGTTTGGTAGAATTCACTGGTGAAGGCATCTGGTCCTGGACTTTAACTTTTTGGTAGGTTTTTGATGATTCAACTTCCATAGTGCTGATCAATCTATTTAGATTTTCCAGTTCTTATTGATTCAGTCTAGAAAGGCTGTATTTTTCTAAGTACTTATACATTTCTTCTACGTTATTAAATTTAGAGTTATATACTTTTTCATAGTATTTTTGTATGATCCTTTGTATTTCGGCAGTGTCTATCGTAATTTCTCCTTTCATCCCTAATTTTATTTATTTGTGTTCTTTCTCTCTCTATTTTTTATTTATTTATTTTTTTTAGTAAGTCTAGCCAGGGGTTTGTCAATTTTGTTAACCTTTTCAAAGAACAATCTCTTCATTGCATTTATTTTTTCTATTTATTTTTGTTTGTTTGTTTTGTTTTCAATTTCATTTATTTCTGCTCTAATTTCGGTGATTTCTTTCCTTCTGTTGACTTTAGGCCTCATTTGTTCTTCCTTTTCTAGTTTTTTTTAAGATGAAGTGTTATATTGTTTATTTGGGCTCATTCTTGTTTTGGGAGATGAGCCCGTAATGATATGAACTTTCCTTTTATGACCACTTTTGCCGTGTTCCAAAAGTTTTGTTATGTTGTACTATCATTATCATTTGTTTATATGCATTTCTTTATCTCTCTTTTCATTTCTTCTCTGACTCAGTTATTCTTTAGTAGTATATTGTTTAATTTCCATGTATTTGTGATTCTTTCTGCTTTCTTTTTACAGTTGATCTTTAGTTTCAAAACATTACTATCAGAAAATATGGTTGGTATGATTTTAACCCTCTTGTATCTGTTGAGGCTATGTCTGTGTCCCAGTATGTGGTCAATCCTTGAGAATGTTCCATATGCACTAGAGAAGAATATATAAGCAGCTGTTTTGGGATGAAAAGCTCTGTAAATGTCACTTGTGTCCAATTGGTCTAATGTATTATTTAAGGATGTTATTTTCTTATTGATTTTCTGTTTGAATGATATGTCCATATCCGACAGTGAGGTATTTAGGTCCCCTACTATGGTAGTGTTTTGGTCTGTTTCTCCCTTTAGTTCTGTTAGTAATTGCTTTATGTATTTTGGGGCTCCCTGATTTGGAGCATAGATGTTAATAAGTGTTGTGTCTTCTTGGTGGATAATTCCCTTTATCATTATTTAGTGTCCATAAGTATATTTCTTTACATTTTTTAGTTTGAAGTCAATTTTGTCTGATATTAGTACCAATACTCCCACTTTTCTCTGGATGCCATTTGCTTAAAATATCATTTTCCACCCTTTCACTTTGAGTCTATATTTGTCTTTGGAGGTGAGATGTGTCTCCTGGAGGCAGACACATGGTTAGGCTTTGTTTTTTGATCCATTCTGCAACTCTGAGCTTTTTTATTGGTGAATTTAGTCCATTTACATTTAGGATGATTATTGAAATATGAGGTCTTCTTATAGTCATTTTATCTTTTGCTTTCTGGTAACTCGGTGTTTTCATTGCTTCCTTGTCCTTGTGTTTCTGTTTTCTCTATTTTGATTGGCTTTTGTAGGTTTCCCTCTGATTCTTCTTGTTTTATGTTATGTACTTTGGTTCAGAATCTTTGGTGTGTGGTTACCATTACAAAGATGTAAATTATAGTTACATATATATACAGTCGTCCTTTTTCTTCTGCACGTGGCTTATCTCCATTCTCCTTTGTGAATTTGGATCTTTGAATTCTCCCCATTTCAGTCATTGTTATGTCAGTTTGCCCCTATGTATGCTGAACATCCATTACTATCTTGCTATAGCAAATTTATTTTTGTTTTAAGCTTATAATGTCCTGTTCCTAGTAAGGATTACACTCCTCTGGTTTTATCAGCCTGCTAGTCATCTTACTCCTGATTATGTATTTTTTTTTTTTGTCATTTTGTTTTAGGTGAGCTAATCTTTTTCAGTATTTACTATAGTGCAGGCCTCGTAGTGGAGAATTCCTTCAATTTTTGTATGTCTTGAAAGGTCTTTATTTATCCTTCATATCTAAAGGAGAGCTTAGTTGGATAAATTATTCTTGGCCGGAAGGTCCTTTCATTGAATAGTTTGAATATTTGATTCCACTCCTTTCTGGCTTGTAAGGTTTGTGCTGAGAAGTCTGGCAATAATCTAATGGGTTTTCTTTTATAGGTTACCTTCTTTTTCCTGACTGCCCTGAGAATTCTGTCTTTGTCGTTGATTTTTAATAATATTAATACAATGTGTCTTGGTGAAGACCTTTTTGGGTTGAGATAATTGGATGTTTTCTTAACTTCTTGAATTCCAACCTCCAGCTCATTCCTTAGATTTGGGAAATTCTTGTCAATTATTTGGCTGAAAATGCTTTTAGTCCCTGTTCCTTTTCCTCGACATGATAATGCCCATTATTCTTATGTTTCCTCTCCTGATGGTATCTGCTAGTTCTTGAATTTCTCTTTCATTATTTTTCATTCTTCAGTTCCTCTCTTCTCTCTTCTAATTTATTTCTAGATTTCTGTCTTCGATATCACTGATCCTTTCTCCATTTGGTCGACTCTATTTACCAAGCTTGCTATTTCATTTTTCAACTCTTGCAATGTGTTCTTTATCTCCAGAAGGTCTATTCGCTTCTTTTTCAGGGTTTCAATCTCCTTGCTAAAAAACTCATTCTGCTTATCTAGTTGTTTTTTTCAATTCCTGAGATTGTTAATATGATTCATTTCAGATCTCACTGAGTTTTTTCAGAGGTACCATCCTGAATTCTCTGTCATTTAAGTCATATTTCTCTGTCCATAAGCTTATTTTCTGGAGATTTTTCTCTTTCTTTCTGAGATGCCTTGTCACTTTGGTTGTTTATGATGTTTAATGGACTATTTCTCCATCTGGACATTAATGGAAGTGTGTTCTGCTGTTTTTTTGTTTTTGTTTTTGTTTTTTTTTTACAGAAAGATTTATTATATAATGGTCCCTAACCTGTTGCAAAAGGTGTTTTTCTTTTGGTTTCCAGTAGATGGCATCTAAGTTTCTTGGATCTCTGCTTTATATAAAATCTTAATAATGTTTTTTTTCTTTTCCTCATAGATGTTTAATCATGCTTGCTACCCTCAGTCTCAGTTCCTGTCAGCATTAGCGACAGTTTCAGTAGCATTTGCTCAGATTCCCCTGGGCTCCGTGGTGATAGGTCTCGGAGGGTATGGCATGAGGGGCCCTCTGTGTTGGGCGATAGGGGCTGTGACTCAGTCTCGGTTTTGCAACTGCAGCCGGTAAAAATCAACTGTTGTTGCTCTGCCAGGTCCGCTTTTCTGCCATCCCCGTTTCTCTGCCTTCTTCCCTAATGACTGTGCAGTGCTGCCAGCTGCGTGGAGTTTACAGCACTCTCAGGCAGGGCTATTCAAGGAAGTTATCACTCCTTCTCCCCTCCCCCTCCTCCTACAAGGAGTTCTGCAGCTGCAAGAGGCAGCTTCTTTGTTTCTCTAGGTTCACTGACCGACACCCGGGGTTCTGACCTGTGATAGCTCTTATGCTCAAATCCCACACTCAGAAGTGCTAGTGTGCAGTGTCTTTTTTGTTGAGTTTTAGATGTTCAGCTTATTGTAGTTTAGAGATGAGAGGTTTGAGGACGTCTCTCAGTCTGAGAATATTCTTTTCAACAAATGGTGCTGGAACACTGAAGTCCATAGTCAAAGGAATAAATTTGGATCACAAATTTGTATCATAGACAAAATTAACTTGAAATAAATTGTAAATCTAAACTTAAGGAATAGCACTATAGAACTCCTAAGGAAAACATTTGAGTAAATATGAGTTAGCCAATGTGTTTTTAGATATGACACAGGCAGCACAAGCGACTCCCCACTCCCCCCCAAAAAAAAGAAAAGAAAAAAGAAACACGGATAAATTGGATTTTGAAGTTCAAAAGACCACATCAAGAGACTGAAAAGACACTCAAAGTAATGAAGTGAGGAAGCAAGAGAATTAAAAATATTAACCAAGCCACAATCAGAGACTATAATATGCTGATCAGCACTGCAGCCAGGACAGAAGGACACCTTCAGAACAAAGAAAGATTTCTGCTGGATTACTAACAACCCATTCTTCATACCTGTGCAAGGGAAACAGGAACCAACATCATTCTCTATGGCTAAAACCGTGGAGAACTTAAGGATTAAAGGCTGAAGACAGTCAGCAGGCTGCTACATACATTTTCCCTTCCTCCTTCCCCCTTCCTTACTGAATATCATATCAAAGGAAGTGAGAACTAAAGAATGACATTAACTTAATTCCCTGAACACTCAGGGTCCTTCTCAGTACCTTTACTCTGTCTCTCTCTCTCTCTCAATATCCCTATCACTCTCTGCCTCTGAGAGGAGACCACATTCTGTCTGTGGAATGTTACCCCCTTTCTAATAAACTTTCCTTTTGACTCAAACTTTGATCATGTGTTGAATTCTTTCTACTCTCTCCACCAAAGGACCCTCTTCTTCTCTCAGTGCAGGGCATGGTCTCCCCCCATCAACTTGGGGAATTTTGCCCTGTCCTGCATTAAGAGAATGAGGTAAACACCTGCTAGTTATATATCTAAAAAGTATCTAGTATCCAGAATACATTGAGAATTCTAACAAGTATAAAAGTATAAAAAAAAAAAAAGCCAATTTTCAAATTGACAAAGAATCTGAAGAGACATTTCACCAAAAAAGATATACGAAATGGCAATAAACACATGCAAAGTTGTTCAATATCATTAGTAATTATTCAAATGCAAATTAAAACTAAAACAAAGTATCACCTCATTCACACTATGATAGCTATAATAAGTAACATAGATAATACCAATGTTGGCAGAAATGTGTAGAAATTTAAATCCTCATATATTGCTAGTGGGACAGTTGGGAAAACAGTTTGGTTTCCCAGTTCTTCAAAAGGCTAACAATAATTACCATATAACCAACATTTCCTCTCCTAGGTGTATGTCTAAGATAATTAAAACTAGGACCCATACAAAAATTTGCCTATGAATGTTTATAACACATCATTCATGATAGACAATAAGTAGAAAAATCCAAAGGTCAATCAACTGATAAATAGTAAACAAAATATGGTATATCCATATAATGAAATATCATTCAAAAATAATAACAAATGAAAATAATGTAATTTTATAAGTTACAATATGGATAAACCTTGAAAATATTATGCCGAGTGAAAAAGCCAGTCACAAAAGGCCATATATTACATTATTCCATTTATATAAAATGTCCAGAATAAGCAAATGTATAAAACACAAAAATAGTTGTTGGTTGCCTCAGGTTGAGGGTGGGGGCTTAAGAGGATGATGGCTAAATGGTATGGAGTTTCCTTCAGGTCTAATAAAATTCTTCTAAAATTGCTTGTATAGATGGCTGCAAAACTCTGTAAATAAACTAACAACATTGAATTTTATAATTTAAATGTGCGAATTGTATGATATATAGTTTAAGTCAATAAAGATGTTAACAGAAAAAAAAAAACTCTAGAGGGGAAAAAAAGATTAAATAAAAGGTAAATCAGAAAATATTTTAAAGTGAATAAGAATATAAGCACAACTTACAAAATATGTGTAATATACTTAAATATAGTGCTTTCATGGTAATTTATACTACCTAAGTACCGATCATAGATAGACAAATGTCTCATGTCAAAGACTTCAACTTCCATCTTATAAACTACAAAAAATATCAGATTAAACCCCAAATAAGCAGAATATTTAATGGTAAAGATAAGAGAAAAAAATGGTAAAGATAAGGAAACAAAAAGACAATATGTATAATCAGTTCATCTAAAAGTTGAGTTTACAAGATCAAGTAAAGTGGTAATCAATTAGCCAGACTTGTCAACCATAAAAGAGAAAAATACAAATTATCAATATTAGAAATATAATGACATTGCTATAGTTTCTACAACCAGTAAAACAAAAACAAAAACAAAACTAAAGAAATGTATGAACAAATTTATACTCATAAATATGAAAACCTATAAAATGGATAAACTCGTTGAAATACACAAATTGCTATAGCTCACTTAAAAAGTGGTAGATAAGTCGAATGTTCTTATATCTACTAAGAAAATTAAATTTTTAGTTAAAAATATTTCCCTCAAAGAACATTCTGGTCACAGATAGTTCGCTGTTAATTTCTACCAAACAGAAGAAATAGTACAAATTATATACAAATTTTGAAAAAAATGTAAAATATAAAAACATTAATTCCATAATACAAGCATTACCCTCATACAAATCCTGACAAAATAATTACCCCCCCAAAAAACCTGAAGAGCAATATTTTTATAAACATATATGCAAAATTATTTTTAAAAATTTAGTATATTTAATCCAATAGGATATAAAAATGGTAATACATCAGGACAATTGAGATATAATCTTGGGAATATAAGTTTTGTTTAATATCCAATATTAACCAGTATAAATTGCCACATAAAAGAGCAAAGTAGTAAAACCACATGATCACCTTAATAAACAAAAACTTTAAACAGAATTCACTGCTTATTTACTATTAAAAAAATTATCTAAAATAAAACAAAACAAAATCTACAGTTAACTTGACATTTAATTGGAGATTAAGTACTTACATCTAAGTGGAGAAACAAGAAAGAATTTCTACTCCTACAACTACCATTTTACATTAACTAGAAGTAACATTGCTAGAAAACATTTTATGTATGTCTAATAGATCTACTTCTTTATTATGTTTTTCGAGTCTTCCATGTCCTTCCTTGTTTTATATCGGATCATTCTATATATTATTGGAATGGATTATTAAACTCTAACTATTATCAGAACTATTTTCCTTTTCTATTGTGTCAAGTTTTGGTTCACATATTTTCATGGTCTGTTAGTAGGCGTGTAATGTTTATAATTAAATATTTATTTTCTTGCTCTATTGAGTCTTTAAATAATGTATAATGTCCTTCTTTGTAAACTTCTATGATTCAAAGTCTCTTGTTTTATATGATTATAGCACCACTGCTCTCCTTTGGTTATTTGCATGGAATATTTTCCATTCTTTCACTTTTAACCAGTTGGTGTCTTTGGATCTAACTTAACACAGAGTTTTAAATCATTTTAAAAACCATCCAAAAATTTACAATCAAAATTATTCAAATAATGTAGGGCTTTTTTTCTTTTTTCTTTCTTTCATTGACACATTTAATGTTAAACAAATTTGGAACCAATTTTACTTCTTCATTTAATATACTTCAAAATAACAAAGAAGCTTTAATTTGCACAAGGCAAATTAAATTGCAAAAGGCATTCTTAGAGCAATCATACTAGCTTAGATGGTAATTAAAGCATACATCAGCTAGAAATGGACAGAGTATCTGAAACGGGGAGCCAGAAGTC
>NW_011898978.1:836-2956 GCF_000151845.1 Pteropus vampyrus | reverse complement strand
CAGGCAGAAGGCAGGAACGAGAATCTCACAGCAAAGGAACTTCGCCACCAGTGTCCTTAAAAGCGGAAAGATGGTCAGATTCATCGGCAATCGAGGAGATGCAAGTTACTCTTTCACGGCCACTAAAGCGACAGGAAAATGGGAGAGTCAGGTAACACTGAGTGTTCCGGAACTCTCGCCCACCGCCCGCGTGCAAACACTTTGGAAAACGATCTAGTGTCATTTAGAGAAGTTGGGTAAGTGCGTATCCGGTCGCCCACCATTATTTGTGAAACAAACAAACATACAAACAAAAGCACCACTTAAATTAACCCAAATCAAGGCTAGAATGAGTAGATAAATTATAGACCGTCACACGAGGGACTATCATGCAGCAATGAAAATGGAACCCGGGAACTCCAGGCAGCTGTCTCAGCGCCGGGCGACAACCGGCCACAGGACACTGAGGGAAGAAGCCAAGGGAGAAGGCACATCCTAAGTGCCCGCGATGTGCGCAGAACCAGGCAGAGCTAAGCAGCGCCCTCCTTTTTAAAGAGAAACACACTGGCGAGTCATGGGGAGGAAAGGGGGCGCGATCGGGGAGGGGTGCCAGGGGATTTCCAAGCTTCTGAACATTTTCTAGATTTCGATCTGGGTGGATAAGATACAGATGTCCATTTTGTTCTCCTTCAAGCTGCAGAAAGATGTACTTACACACCCTTTTGTATACGTGCTGCGCTTCGTAGTTATTACAAAGTAGTTATAAAGCAGCACTGGGAACATGCACGGTTTCCCCTCTGGTCCGCCCAGTGGGTGGGCAGAAACGGCAGCAGCACCCACAGCGGGGGGTGAGGGGGGGTCAGTGTCCCGATGCCCAGCAGAGCAGACGAAGCGGCAGGTGCTCCCTGCTCACCTCGTCGCTGATTCTGGCCTTAAAGAAGCCGAGCGATGCCGCAGGCGACACCCACGCGCCTTCGGTTAGAAGCCCGGCTTTGCCCTCCACAGAGCTCCTTAGATGAGGCCTTGTTTAGTCGAGAAATACTTCGGTCCCCACAGCTTGGATTTAGCCGGCTAGACCTGCGTTCTCAGCCTGACCTAGCTGCTTACCAGCTGCCGACTCTCTGAGAAATAACTCTGAGCCTCGGTTTTCCCACCCGGAACGTGGGAATGCTCTGAGTCTTGCTGCCGGGGGCTTGCCGTGCCGGTCAAGTGCGGTGACATAGGTCCCCTGCCCCCCACAGCCACAGAGCTGGCCGGGCTGGCGACCCCCGGTGCAGTGGCTCATTGCGAAGCTTCGTGCTCTGCCTGGAGGGGCCGACGCGGTGCCTTCTCGTCTCTGCCGTGCCTAGTGTCCGCTATCAGCATAAACACAGGGGGCTGGAAGTCCCCGCACAGGGTCCCCGGGGCTGCAAATCAAGAGCGTGGCTGGCACAGCACTCGCGTCAGCCCGGGGTCTGACGCGCCGTCACGCGCTGTGACCGGGAGGCCTCCTGCCGCGGCGCCAGTCGTCCCAGATCACAGAGCGACCTGGAGAAGCCGCGACTCTCCTCGCGGCCCCACTCGCAGAGCTCTGCGTTCCCCAAGAGCATTCGAGGGAGGCATGGAACATTCGGGAAAGCCAGGGGCGAGGCGGGGGGAGGGCAGCGGCCCCGCGTTCCCGCAGAGGACGCGGGAGCCTGCCCTGCCGCACCTCGTCCCCGCGCTCCGTCCCCGGCCCGCCCGCCGCCCCGCTCCCTCCGTGGGCCCCCCTGGCCGCCTTCTGCGGGGTGAGGCCGAGCACAGAGGCGGACCCCGCCCCCGCCGTGTGCCCCGCTGCCCTGTGCGGTGAGAATACTCCTTCCTCCTCCCCGTTCCTCCAGAACGAGGCCCGTCAGTGAAGTGGAGGCGGGTCACAGGGCATTCCGCTCCCGCAACCTGCTTCCTCGCTCGGCAACGGCGCTGTGGCCTGTGGCGCTCCGGGCTCGACGGATTATAAACCACCATCTTCCTTTTGCTGCTCGTGGTCCCCTCCTTCAGTCCGTCGAAATTCTCGGAATCAAAAAGACGAGCTTCGAAACACAGACCATCTGGAGATCAAATTCCGGTCTGCGGGGCGCGAGAAAGCAGGCGCGCTCCCCGTCCGCGTGGGGACCCGGTGCCCT
>NW_011898978.1:0-386 GCF_000151845.1 Pteropus vampyrus | reverse complement strand
TTTCCCACCCGGAACGTGGGAATGCTCTGAGTCTTGCTGCCGGGGGCTTGCCGTGCCGGTCAAGTGCGGTGACATAGGTCCCCTGCCCCCCACAGGCACAGAGCTGGCCGGGCTGGCGACCCCCGGCGCAGTGGCTCATTGCGAAGCTTCGTGCTCTGCCTGGAGGGGCCGACGCGGTGCCTTGTAGTCTCTGCCGTGCCTAGTGTCCGCTATCAGCATAAACACAGGGGGCTGGAAGTCCCCGCACAGGGTCCCCGGGGCCGCAAATCAAGAGCGTGGCTGGCACAGCAGTCGCGTCAGCCCGGGGTCTGACGCGCCGTCACGCGCTGTGACCGGGAGGCCTCCTGCCGCGGCGCCAGTCGTCCCAGATCACAGAGCGACCTGGA
>NW_011898977.1:1399-3262 GCF_000151845.1 Pteropus vampyrus | reverse complement strand
AGAACTGTCTGCACTGTTCATCCTCATCCATTTTGGTACCACAAGAGCAAGACAAGTGCCATTTTCTGTAACTAGAAAGTAACATACATTTATCCAGTCACGGAACAGACACAAACGTGAGTTGACACCTCCTCTTGGCTCTCTCTCACCTAACATGAAACTAGCATTAATAAATCCCAAATGTTCCTTCTTTTGCTTAGAGTCACACACCAAATTGACAACAGCACTACCCAACCTATGGCCAACACAGGACAATAGAAACTATAAAGTAAAACTCATCCAAAGAAACTGTATGTCCAAGGTGGTTTCTTCCAGTGAATGGCTCTGACCACCTACACCTGCTGGCCTGCACTTCACCCCAAATGTGAAGCATCAGAAACACCGATTGTATCATTCTTATCTGTGAAAACCTGTTTAGTGACTTTTGTGACACACCTTAAAAATTATTTTTAAAGTGTTCATGAGAGAGAAGATGATGGCTATCTTTGATCTTTGCTAATGCTCGATCAGTCCTCCTCTTGAGTGCTTGAGGCTTCAGTCTTATGTTAGTTTTTTAAAAATGTATTTTACTCCCCCCATCTATCTTCTCTCACCTTTTCTGTAATAGTTATCATTTTAATAACTCAAAACAGTGAAAAAACAAGAAATGAATGAAAACTTTTCCCACTGCCATTCTTTTTCTTTTGCTAAGAAATTGCCTTGAAAGAGAAAAGTAGTAGATAATTGGTACAACCCACTTCAACAGGAAAGCTCTTCAAAAGCACAAGCTTTGTGTGTGGTAAGTTCTCCTGAGATGAACACAAAATAGGTTGAATAATTTTATGGTTTCATGGCTGTTGGGCTTAGTCGTAAGTCATTGATATAATAGTGATATTAAAGACTTGCTGGCTTAGCTCAAAACATTTTGTTAATGTCTCAATTTCCTGAGGAGGGAAAAATGTCTTTCTTTTTGTTATAAATAGAAAATCTGAGAATGGGAAGACATGACTAGTGACAGAGTAAGAACGGGAATGCCATGCACTATTTTCGGCTCATTAGTACATTATAACTTCATCAGTTCTCGAGATGCCAAGAAACGTCTACCTATAAAATGCTTATGCTACTGGAATATGTTTATACTGTATGTATTTGGGAGGAAACAGCAATCACATTCTTTTTTTTTTTTCTTTTTCTTTTTGAAGATGTAAAGCCACTTCTCTAATTCTAAGTCTATGCAGTTTTTGGACCACCATCCTCCCATTTGCTTCTCTTGCCTTTTTATTAATATTTCACTACTTGCTCTTCACAATTTCTTCCCACCCACACATACCAAATCGTATCCCCAAAGCCTAAGAAATACATGGGTGCATGAAGAAATGCATAGAAAATAATTTATAAGGAAATAATTTTATTTCTAACAGCGATGATTACATAACATTGTCAAAAAGACACTGAGCTCATGATCAGAAGGTCTGAGTTCTATTTTCTTGGTTCTGTTGACTAGATGTGTGACCATGGGCACTTAAAATATCCTGAGTTCAATATTCTTATCTGAAAAAGATATTAACAGTAGCTTCCTCACTTAAAACATAGGATGAATATAAATATCAAAAATGTTAACCTCTTTGAAAAATGCAATTATAGATCCTTTCAGGACAGTGTTAAAATGAAAAGAAAAATTAAGAACTTTTTTCTCTTATGAAAGCAGCAATTTGAGTATAATCCAGAGTTTTTACACATTGATAAAAGGTATATAAACAACACACAAAAAAAGTCATTCTTTTTTCTGCCCAGTGTGCCTTTCTTATGAGTTCCTTCTTACTCTAAATCAGATCATAAAAACCTTTGGGACCCAGGATCAACCAAACCAGAGTGATCAATTAA
>NW_011898977.1:0-399 GCF_000151845.1 Pteropus vampyrus | reverse complement strand
TCTTGGTTCTGTTGACTAGATGTGTGACCATGGGCACTTAAAATATCCTGAGTTCAATATTCTTATCTGAAAAAGATATTAACAGTAGCTTCCTCGCTTAAAACATAGGATGAATATAAATATAAAAAATGTTAATCTCTTTGAAAAATGCAATTATAGATCCTTTCAGGACAGTGTTAAAATGAAAAGAAAAATTAAGAACTTTTTTCTCCTATGAAAGCAGCAATTTGAGTATAATCCAGAGTTTTTACGCATTGATAAAAGGTATATAAACAACACACAAAAAAAGTCATTCTTTTTTCTTCCCAGTGTGCCTTTCTTATGAGTTCCTTCTTACTCTAAATCAGATCATAAAAACCTTTGGGACCCAGGATCAACCAAACCAGAGTGATCAATTAA
>NW_011898976.1:3806-6779 GCF_000151845.1 Pteropus vampyrus | reverse complement strand
GAGAAGCTGAGCTGCAGTGCAGTTGCAACAAAGGTCTCAGCCAATCCAACAGGGAGTAGTACAGCTGAGACGGCCCTTCAGAGCTGTGCTGAATTAAGGCAAGAGAACTGCCTCAGTTAGAACCCAGCATTGACCAGCCACTGAATGAGGTCTGTGCCTGAAAGGAGGGCAAGATTTTGGACAGATCTTGGGCAAGGCAGTTCTCTGCAGCAGAGGCCAAGTCCCAAAGAGGCAAACTGGCCGAGGGCCATCAGCTACCAGCACTCCCAGCAGCTGGAGAGATAAGTGCTTCAGTCCTGGAGGGGATCTTGGTGGGGTGCCATGGCATCCACTATGATAAGTCACTGCCTTTTTAAGGATATGCTTTGAACAAGGGCTCAGAAAAATAAAAAACTGTTCATTATTTTATTAGAAACTTTACCAAGATCTCTTCTTTCCACAAAATTATGTCCCCCACAGTAATGTCATCCATAGTTTTTGAGTTGCCAATTCAATACACCTAGATCAATCTGCATTTGCAACTGTCACATTGATAATAATTCAATGCAAGCATCTGCCTGCATCCCCATGTGGCCAAACCAACAAATTAAAATGTTTGAAATGTATATTAACATAAATTACTTTTCTGTTATTTCTCCTTTATATTTCAGTTTAAAATATGTACATAAGTAATGATATTCATATAAATTTTATTTCAGGATAGTAAATGAAGCCTTATAAAATATTTGATATGAAAAAGAGAGAATTAGTTTCGAAAAAGTAATTTAGGATGGGTACTTGCCCTTAGAGTAATTCTCAACTCTGGCTGCCCATTAAAATCATCTAGGAAGCTGTAAAGCATCTTGATGACCGCGCCATGCCCCAGACCAATTAAATCAGAACCTCTGGAGATAAAAAGCCCAGTGATCATTATTTTTTGAAACTCACCAAGGAATTACAAGATACAGATAAAGTTGAAAAATCTGTACCCTAACACAGTGGTTCTCAAACTTGAATGTGTTTTACAATCACCTGGAGAGCTCATTCAATCACAGATCACTGGGCCCCACGCCCAGAGTTTCAATAGCTCTGGGAAGGGACTGATTATTTGCATTTCTAATCAGAACCTAGGTGATGCTACTGTTCCTAGGATCCACTTTGAAAAACAGCGCTCTGGAGGCTCTGTCTGCAAGACCAGAGTCCCCCACCACATTTAGTGACTCTTCCTCTTTCTCCCTGGTCCCCCTACCCCTTCAACCATCTAGGAAATCTTGGAAAAATTTCCCTTCATCCACCTTTAGAAAGACCCTTTTCCTTCTCTTCCCACACAACTGTTTCCAAATGTTATATCTTCTCATACCTCTGAGCAGCAACCACCAGCCATCAGGTAAGATGATCTCAAACTTCTTCCGTGACTTTTTCATCTCCTTTTGTCTTGAATTTCTTTGTCATTCTAGGCATGATTCTACAGATTGCTGGACTAGAAACACTCCTGTGAAATAGCAAAACTAATTGCTTCTATTACACACTTCAATCCCAACATTTATGCAGTTGGAAAGCAAACACACTCACCTTTTCACACTTACTGTTTTTCATCCTGAGATGGGCCAGATGCAGCTGTTCTTCTCCACTATACAGCAGTTTGTAGCCAGGATCTAGAAATGCATTATATTTGTTATGACTTAAATCAAGCAGCATCAATAAATGCTGGGCAGCCGTAATGATGGGCAGCCGTAATTTGGCTATAGTCCTCTCTTAGTCCTCTCTGAAATCAGGGAGGCACAGCCGGCCCTCTGTAGGCACAGATTCTGCATCCACAGACCGAAAATATTTTTAAATGTTACACTGTTGTTGTTGTGTACTCCATAGTAAGGCCTATGATGGTTGCATCTGTATTGAACATAACACAGACTTTTTCTTCTTATCACTATTCTCAACAATATAGTATATCAACTATTTACATATCATTTATATTGTACTAGGCATTATACGTAATCTAGAGATGGTTTAAAGTATAGGGGAGGATATACATAGGTTGTATGCAAATACGACACAATTTTATACAAGGGAATTTGGCATCCGAGAGAGTCCTGCAGAGACCACCCCAGATACTGAGGGAGGACTGTATTTCACAGGTGGGTTTAAAATAAGATTTGTTTAACCCCCACCTTCCTGCAGTCTTTCAATGGGATGGAGAGCTTTCCAAAACTCCTATTAAAGATTCATATCCTCAGTACCAAACACTAAATCTGAAAAGGCAGTTTGAAGATTCAGATAAATATTAACTTTCTCTTTGAAAAGAGCCTGAAGAAAAAGGAGACCAAAAAGTCCTCATTTTCTCTAGTAAAAGAAAAATATTCACACAATTTTTCAGTTTGGCCAAGATTAATAACTCATAATCTGAAGATATTGGCTTCTGTTGAAGTGAATATCAAGATCTACTGACCTGAGGAGTAAATATTAACGGAGGTGAAACTGAGGTTAATAACAAACCTCAAGGGATAATACATCTTTATATTTGCTGAAATAAAAAGTCAGCCCATATATTGCTCATACATATATTCAAAACCTCTTTAACCAGAAGCCCTGGAAATCTTTTTGCTATGACAGATTACTTAAATATATGACCAAATTTCCATTTGTATTAATATTCTCTGGGTACCGAGGCAGCCAGAAAAGCAAAACATTAATCACCTCTGAGGATCATCAGTAGCCAATCAAAAGGCAGCCGCTTATTTACATATGAGGTCTAATTGGAAGAGACTGAGCTTAACCAGCATCTCATTCTTCTCAATTTCACTAAAGTAGGCAGTGTTGCTCTGACCCATGCAAATATTCCACTACCTAATAAGCCCATCTTTTCTCCACATACAAAATAAAAACATTCTAAATTCCAAACCAGACAAATCCAAATAAATATGCTCATTGTCAACAACAAATTTCATAAAATGTTAAGGAGACATTTTTTTTAAAGGTAGAAAATATAACTTTACA